>NC_080418.1:140514037-140788365 GCF_029873635.1 Malania oleifera
CCTTGTATCCGCTACGGCTCAGATTCTTATATTCAAAGCAAGCCACAATTGTGTCGTATGGCTCGGATCATCGTATCCACTACAGCTCAAATTCTTACATTTGCAGTTAGCCATCATTGTGTCCTATGGCTTGGATCATTGTATCCACTATGGCTCGGATTCTTACATTCGAAACAAACCATCACTATGTCCTGTGGCTCAGATCATCGTATCCACTACGACTCGGATTCCTACATTCGAAGCAAGCCACCATTGTGTCATATGGCTCGGATCATCATATTCGCTATGGCTCAAATTCTTACATTCGACGCAAGCCATCATTGTGTCGTGTGGCTCAGATCATTGTATCCGCTACGGCTAGGATTCTTACATTCGTAACAAACCATCATTGTGTTGTGTGGCTTGGATCATCGTACCCGCTATGACTCGAATTCTTACATTCGTAACAAGCCATCATTGTGTCGCGTAGCTCGGATCATTGTATCCGCTACAGCTTGAATTCTTACATTCAAAGCAAGCCACCATTGTGTTGTATGGCTCGGATCATCATATCTGCTATGGCTCGGATTCTTATATTCGCAGCAAACCATCATTGTGTCCAGTGGCTCAGATCATTGTATCCGCTATAGCTTGGATTCTTACTTTCGAAGCAAGGCACCATTGTCTCGTATGACTCGGATCATCGTATCAACTACGACTCACATTCTTACATTCGCAGCAAGCCATCAATGTATCTAATGGTTTGGATCATCATATCAACTACGGCTCAGATTCTTACATTCGAAGAAATCCACCACAGTGTCATATGGCTCGAATCATCGTATTCGTTACGCTTGGATTCTTACATTCGCAACAAGCCATCATTGTGTCCTGTGGTTCGGATCATCATATTCGCTATGACTCAGATTCTTACAATCGAAAGGAAGCCACCATTGTCTCGTATGGCTCAGATCATCGTTTCCGTTATGGCTCAGATTTTTACATTCGAAGCAAGTCAACATTGTGTCTTGTGGTTCAAATCATCGTATCCGCTACGGCTCAAATTCTTACATTCGCAACAAACCATCATTATGTCAAGTGGCTCGGATCATCGTATCCACTACGATTCAGATTCTTACATTCGAAGCAAGCCACCATTGTGTTGTATGACTTAGATCATTGTACCCGCTATGGCTCATATTCTTACATTCACAGCAAGCGATCATTTTGTCCAGTGGCTCAGATCATAGTATCTGCTACGGTTCCAATTCTTACATTCGAAGCAAGCCACCATTGTGGCGTATGGCTCAGATCATCATATTTGCTACGACTCAGATTCTTACATTCGAAGAAAACTATTGTTGTGTCTGGTGGCTCAGATCATCGTATCCACTACGAGTCGGTTTCTTACATTCGAAGCAAGCCATCATTGTGTCTTGTGACTCGGATCCTCGTATCTGCTACGGCTCAGATTCTTACATTCACAAGAAACCATCATTGGGTCCCGTGGCTTATATCATCGTATCCGCTACGACTTGGATTCTTATATTCGAAGCAAGCCATCATTGTGTCATGTGGCTCAAATCATCGTATCCGTGATGACTCGAATTCTTAAATTCGCAGCAAGTCATCATTGTGTCGTATGACTTAAATCATTGTATCCTCTATGACTCGAATTCTTACATTCGAAACAAGCCACCATTGTGTCATGTGGTTGGGATCATCGTATCCGCTACGGCTCGGATTCTTAAATTCACAATATAGACATCCTATTTTTACCCTAACCAAATAGAATAAGGGGTCATTCTCATTATATTATTATTGTAATTACCTTTTATAATTATTATTATTTTTTTATTTTTATTTTTTATTTTATTCTTATTATTATTATTAGTATTTTTATTATCTTTATTACTTTCTTATAATTATTTGTATTATTTATTTATTACAAGTAGTATTATTAGTATTACTTTACTATTATTATTTAGGACATATTTATTATTATTATTATTATTATTATCACTATTTTTATTACTATTATTATTGTTTTTATTATTACCATAATTATTATTATTATTGTTTTTATTGTTATTTTTGTTAGTTTTATTATTATTATTATTATTATTATTATTATTATTATTATTATTATTATTCAATATTTTTATTACCTTATTATTATTACAATCATTATTATTATTATTATTATTATTATTATTACAATCATTATTATTATTATTATTATTATTATTGTTATTATTAGTAGTAGTAGTAGTAGTATTAGGGTTTGCGGGGAGCCAATAAAAGAGGCTTTAGGCTCGCATACTTTGAGGGGAGCGCAGGCGGAGCCAAGCAAAAAAAAAAAAAGAAAAGCCTAACTCTCTCAATTTCTCTCTCTCTCTCTCTCTCTCTCTCTCTCTCTCTCTCTCTCTCTCTGCAACAGCAGCGGCGCCCTCTTTTATCCTCAGCCACCACCTATCCTGCTGCAACGACGGCCACAGCTCCGTCGCTCTCCCGAGTATCCCTGTCAGCCACAACCCAGCCACACCCAGCCGCAGCCACACCGCTCCATCACTCCAAAGCCACACCCGACAGCCACCTTGCTGCCAGTAGTCCACGGACCCCTCAGCCTCATGCCACGCCATTCAGGCCACAGCACCATCTTCTCCGGCCACCGCTACAACTCCGGCGACCAGGAATAGCCCCTCCAGCCCACGCTGCGAACATGCACAGCCACCGGTGGCCTCCCCTTGCCCCTCTTCCCGCCACCGCTCCCTGCTCACAGCCACCAAGAGCCTCTGCAGCAATCCACATCTTCCAAGAGCGTCCGCCAGCGAGCCACCATCTGGCCAGACCACCTCCATCTGTTGCAACCGTCCACACAATCACGACCTCTCTGCCGCTGCAGCAACACCCGAGGCCACCTACTCCCCGCTCCAACAGCCAAATTAGTCTCCACCCTCTGCAACTCCGACGGCCTGTGGTAAGTCTCTCTGCTGTATATAAATGCACGCGCACACAGAAACAGCAACAGACACACACCTTATGTAAAGCTTGAATCTTTCTTTGTTTATTATATTAAAAGTGTGGGTTGTAGGTTTCTTTTTATTAATATTCATTTAAAAAAAAAAAAAGAGTTTCCTTGTTGCTTAACCTTTTATTTGGTATAAATACTAATTGATTTATTTTTCTTGGGTGCAGGATCTTTGTTCATATTTAAATTTTTATTATTTTTGTTTATGCATATTAAATACTAATTGATTTATTCTTCTTGGGTACAGGATTTTTTGTTCATATTTAAATTTTTGTTGTTTTTGTTTATGCATATTAAATACTAATTAATTTATTCTTCTTGGGTGCAGGATTTTTGTTTATATTTAAATTTTTATTGTTTTTATTTATGATATTTGTCCTTATAATTAATATTCATGTTCATCCTCTTTATTATTATTGTAGTTATATATTTTATGCTTAGTACATTATATGTTATATCTAGTATTTAATATTATGGTGTTATTGTGGTTATATACTTTATTATTGTGCTTATTATAGTATAGGTTATATCTAATATTTAGTATTATGGTATTATTGTAGTTATATACTTTATGCTTAGGGTATTATATGTTATATCTATGTATTTAGTATTATGGTGTTATTGTGGTTATATGCTTTATTATTATGCTTATTATAATATAGGTTATATCTAGTATTTAGTATTATGGTATTATTGTAGTTATATACTTTAAGCTTAGTGTATTATATGTTATATCTAGTATTTAGTATTATGGTGTTGTTGTGGTTATATACTTTATTATTATGCTTATTATATTATAGGTTATGTCTAGTATTTAGTTTTATAGTATTATGGTATTTTATTACTTATTTTTACATTCATAATATTTTAATAGGTATGTGTTGGTTATTACCCTATTACCATATATTAAAATCTCTCATATTAGTATTTTCCTATAAAAAAAAACCTATGAGATTTCCAAAATTTGGGAGCGTATTTTTTAAAATATTTTCTTGATTTTTTTTCCTTATGATTTTAAAAGAAAAGAGTTAAATAAGGCTCAAAATCATTGTTTTTATCAAGGGTAATTTGGTCAAAGATCACATATGTAGCATGTTCCTTATTTTCCTTTCTTCTTCCTTTTCTTCTTTTTTCTCTTTTACCGCAACTTTTACTTTTCCTTTTATGAAAGAATCTTAACTTCATTTTCATTTGAATTCCATTTTGGACTGAACCTTTTCTTAAAATTGTTCCAGTGTGGGGTGTGATCCTTTGACAGGTTAAGAATACATATATATGCCACCACACAACCGTTGGATTTAAAGACGATCCAACAACAACAGTGATAAAAGCCACAATAAATAAATAAAAATAAACATATTTTTTAACAATGAAACCTTGTCAATTGAATTTTGAATAACCATTAAAGAGGTTCAGCTTTGGTTCCTAGTGAATCAAAATAAATTTAGTTATGAATGGAAAAGTATAGTTTGGTAATTAACTGAAACATGCCACCCCTATGGCCACCATGGACCTCCCTAACTCTTAACCTTTTTATTTTTCTCTCGGTTGTAGGATCATTGCATGTGTGGGGTAAGATTTTTTTGCATAAACAAAATTTAATGTAATTTTGTACTACATTCTACACAAATTCAAATCCAAATCTAAAGTCCAAACTCTAACATTGCCTTTAAGAGGATAAATTTCATGACTTGAATTTGAATTTATTTGGATTTGAGTAAAATAAAATATAAAATTGTATTGAGTTTTTTTTTTTTTATATATATAAATATATGCAAATCTAAATCTAAGACCCAAAATCTATACTTCCAAACACTGTCTAAGTGGCCCAAGTTGTGTTTAAACCATTTCAAGCTTTGTACTAACAATGCATCATAGCTTGGCACCCTCAATGAGAGTGATGTTGTTGACGGTTACATCTACGGTTTCAGGCAGAAACAAACTTAGAAGGAAACCGTCGACGGTATTGTCTGCTGCAAATTTAAATGTCGAAGATTGCAGATTTAAATATCGAAGAACTGAGGCAAATCATCACAATAATGTGTGAGGAGCATCAAAGATCCAAAGTCAATTTTCTAAGGATCATATATGCTAAAAAAATCAAAGTCTATTGATTCAAAAAAATTGAAGGAGCATATATGTCACAACGCAAATTTTATATCCCTTTAACTCATATTTTATGAGATTTATGATATCTCCTTTATTGTTAACTATATATTTTAAACTTGTTTAAATACCCCAGCTACTATCCTCCTTATGCACTTAGTGTTCACGGTTCAGTTATTGCAATAAAAATACCATTAATTCTTCATGTTTCTTTACTTTGAACTTAAATTTACACACACACACATACACACAAATATACATATATCTAAATTAATATGAATTTATATTATGTTTTATTTAAATTTCAGTCCTCGAACACAAATAAGGTCCCAAACGCACACGATGAGGACATTTTGGGATTTAAACATGTACAAGTACAACTGGTCTTGAGGTTGTGATACATCAGCAGAAATAAGATTACATCTTTGAGTGAGAAGCCTGAACTCTAAAGTCCACGCACTCTCCCCCCAAGTCAACAAGAAACCTAAAAAAGAACATGAAATCATGTGTCACGCATTCAGACTGTGAGTCAAAAATGGCTGCAACTCTTGATCACTAGATATAAATTTTTATTTGTTTATTTATTTGTTTAATTAAATAAATCTGCAATTCTTTCTCTCTCAATTTAGATATACAAATTTTATCGAAATTATAAAGTTATAGTCATCACTTCCAAGTTTAAAAGACTAGTACCAAACTAGGAAAAAGATGTTTTAAATTTATCAACACTTAGGGTGGGAGAATGGATAAATTGTTGGGTTGTCCTGTCATAGGACGAGACCCAATTATTAAAATGATAAAATAAAATAAAAAAGTATTGTAGACGCCCTAAATTTTACAATTCTCCCTATTAGGTGATGTGCATAAGATCAGTGAAATGTTGATGTTCCCGTTTGGAACATTCATCTAAGTCTAGGTTTGAAAGCAAAATCTCACCTATGAACCCTTGAGAACAAGTCCTCGTTATTAAAGTCTCCATCATTTGAGTCATCCATTTAATCATCTTTTCTTTAAGTCAATTCCATGTTAATTATACCCGAGTCCAAATTGCCAAAATATTAGCTAAGTCCTATTCATTTAATCAATGTCACATGTTTGAATTTTGGTCTTTTATTATTATTATTATTATTACATAAGAACACCAACCACCAACGAGCCCTTCGGAGCCCCTGGTGCGACACCAAACCTACGGATCAGCGTCCTCCACTCTTAGGTCTTGCTGATTAGGGTAAAGTTCAGAATGCGGATACGGTTTCTGTGCATCAGTTGGACGTTCGGCCAACCCGACCCCCGAGACACATCTCCATTACCATCCACGATCCCCACTAGTTCACAGAGAACTCTCACCATCCACGATCCCCGCTGACTCACAGAACAAACTCTCACCATCCACAGTCCCTATTGGCTCACAGAGTAAACTCTCACCATCCACAGGTACAGCTGGTTCCGTAAGTGTATTTACCTGGAATTGAACCTCCGATGCTTCTTCTTACTTGCTGATGTCTTTCCACCGCGCCATGCCTATTGAGGCGAAAGTGGGTCTTTTGTTAATATATCCAGGTTGTCTTCTTTATTTTTGAAATTAAGTCTTTATTTTGAGTCATGGCTAATTCATGTGAACTTTTTTAAAAACCAGTCCTAGTTCTTATTTTAATTACCAATGAGTTCCATTTTTTAGTCTAGTGTTAAATTCCTGAAATTAGGGGGAGGGGCATGTGGCTGCAAAAAGAAGAAGTCAGCATTTCTTTTTATAATTCTGTCATTAGAGTATAAAGAGGCACATGCCCAATAGGATACAATACAGACTTGTAAAAAAATGGCCTAGTTAAAATATATGTCGTTTATCTTTACAAACTTGTTACTATAAATAACGTAGGAGAATTGCTACTGTTACATTGAAACAACAAAACCTATAAAGAGAGACAGTTGTAGACACCCCAATTTTAACCATGCCATTTTTTTAAGAAAACCTGGTGTAATAAAATTGATTTTAAATCCCGAAAATTGAAGGGTTCTTTTTGAAAAATCTGATCAAGTCCTAGTCGTCGATAAGCGAGTTCCGATTTATTTCAAAATGAAACCCTTTTTCAAAAATCAAGTCCTTTATTCCAAGGTTTCAAAATTGAATCCTTTTATTTCAAACTCAAGTACCAGTTACTTTCAATTGGGTCCCTTAATTTCAAAATAAATTTCTTTTAGAATTGTCAATTAAGTCCTGCATTTTCAAAAATTGAGTCCTTCTAATTTTATTTTTTATTTTTAAATTGAGTTTTTCTAACTTTAGTTGATGTCCCTTAATTTCAAAATTAAGTTCTTTTATTAGGCAATGTTTTGTGAATTAAGTCCAGCATTTTCAAAATTAAGTTTTTTTAATTTTAATTTTAATTTTAAACTGAGCTCCTCTAAAACTTTAGTTGATGTTCCTTTAAGTTCCAAAATTGAGTTCCCTTATTTTTAAATTGAGTTCCGGCCCTTTTAAGGGGAAAAAAAAAAAATCAAGTCCCTTTATTTCTTTTTCGAGCCCGCTTATTTCTTGGAAACTAAAGTCACGCTTTATTACCGGTTAATTCTTATGCATGATTGGTCAAACGTAGATATGGGATTCTTGTCAAAATTTAGAATGCACACATGAGGTCATATATTTTATTAAAAGGGGCAGAGGCACGTGCCCAAAGTTTGGAATACAAAGGGATGTTGCAAAATACAAACAGTGAAAAATGTAAGTAAAAAAATATGCACGCATGCAGGAAGTCACAATTGTCCGCATGCAAGGAAATGCTGAAAGAAATACAGGGAAAATGAAAAAATCAAAATAGACCCAATCCCCTGTTGCCAGCTGGAAGAGCTGAAGGCACCGAAGCCTCCTGGGCACGAAAAGAATCAGTGAGTCAGCTTGCCAAATGAAATTCATGAAAATATAATAAATAAACAAATAAAAATCCACATGTGCGCAGTGATGGAAGGTGGTTAAAATATTCCCTTCCATTGCAAGAATAAAGGGGAGGGGAATTTTGTTAGGGAGTCTCGCACAGTGCAAGATACGAGCAATTAGAATTAGAAAAGAGAGAAAGTACTGCAAAATTTGAAAGCATTAGAGAAGCTCTGCAAAAATAGAAAGAAAGAGAAAGAAAAAAAAATACAGAAAATAAGGCATTAGAGAGAGCAATAAAGAGAGCTCTGCAAAGTTGAAAGAAGGGAGAGCTCTGCAAAAGTGGCGAGAGAAAGCCTTGAGGAAAAGAAGGTTAGAGAGAACCACGTGAGATAGAGAGCATAGCAAAGACAGTGAGCTAGAGAACAGAAAGAGAGAAAGAGCAAACAGACAAAAACCGAGAGTCACTCAGTGGTGCCTTCCTATTCAAAATCCAGAGCCCAGAAGTGGAAGGCTAGAAGCAGAAGCCCAGAAGCTTATCCTGAGCTAACGCCCAATCACCTACCCATTGGAGAAGAAGACTGGACAAGAGGAAAAGGGAAAGATGAAATCTAAACTCTCCTTCTTGTCGCGTTCAATCCAAACAATAACTATGTGTGTAGGTTTGAATGCAGGCATGTATATCCTCTCAGGTTTCAGGTTTATACATAAATTCGAGCTTTGACTCAACAGTGATCAAAACCAAACCTCTGACCCGAACCAGGAACCCAAGCCCTTACCAAGCCCTCTGAACCAAACCTGAGCCTCAACTAGAACCACACCTGAGCCTCAGCCTGAACTATACCCGGACCCTCAGACTAAAGCCCAACTTCCCTTCTAAACCACCCAAGAACCATGCCCTGTTTTATTTCAATACCCGAGGAAAACAAAACTCAAGGCCCAAACTATCATTTAAATCAAAGCCCATTTTGTTAAAAGCATTTTGTCTTAAAAGACCAAGCCCATTTAAAACACACCCGGGGCCTAACTCTTCTTTAAAAGAAACAAGCCCGTTTCCAAAAATCAACTTAGGCCCATTTAAAACTCACCCAAAGCTCAACAACCTATTTTAAAAAGCACCGGGCCTGTACTCACATTTTCAAACCCAGGCCCATTTTTAAAATGACCTAAAGCCCATTTGTTTTAAAATTAACCTAGACCCGTTTTTAAAATAACCCTGAAGCCTTTTTTTTTTTTTTTTTAATTAACTGAGGCCCTTTTTTTTTCATTATTTAAATTAACCCAAGCCCGTTTGTTAAACCTACCCGGGCCCATCGGCCCAAAACTAAATTTTCAAAATCCAAGCCCATTTTAAAATAAACACACCCTAGGGGTTGTGAGTCAACCATGGTATGACCCACTGGATTGAGACGAGGTAACTTGTCTTCAACCCCATCCCTAAAATCAAACCCTAACCTAACAGATCCAAGATCTGAAACCCAGGATCATCAAAGCCGCATACAGATCACAAACAACATCACACTCAGATCATACATATAAAAATTATAAAAAAAAAAAATTTTAAAAGTAAGTTATAAAAAAAAAAACTATCTTTTTCCTGTGACATTTTTTTAAACTGAAGGAGCCTCCCAAAGTTTTACATTGATCCTCTATCTCGAAACACCCCCCAGGTGTTCGCTGATGCACCATAGTTTCACCGAAGGGCCCCAAAGTGATGGATCTGACCTTGAGGGTTTGAGATCTCAACAAAGCGAGTTTTCGAAGCTAGGGTTTTTGAGATTCCCTCTTCAAAGGAAGCATCGAGGAAGTGTTGAGAAGAAGGAGTAGGAGGCTAGGGTTTTTCGTTTGCAATAGAGAACTGAGATGAGGCTAGGTTTAGAGTTGTATAAAACCCTAGGGTTTCAGAGTGGTGTTGCTTGAGAGAAGAAAGGATATTTGATATGGAAGTTATAGAGAGGTATGAAACCCTAAGGTTTCAAGAGTTGCAAAGATGGAGAACAGAACCGGAGCTTGAGAATAGACAGAAAGAGAGAGAGAGAGAAGAGATGAATGAGGGGGATTTGCAGGTAAGGGTACGGTTTGCAGGGTTGCAGAGAAGAGAGAAGGGAGAGTGAGTGCTTCAAGAGAGGGAAGAGGAAAATGAGCTAAAAACGAAAAAATTTAGTTTAAATATCTCTGACTATGGAGCCACCGGAAGTTGACATGTGGAGCAGTGCCTTCCATTCATTAAAGGGGCTACGCGGTCAAATCTTGGTCGTCTGTGTTGTGCTTTCTTAAGACGGTGAGGATATCGCCACGTCACGGTCTGAGTGAACCAGCCCTCAATCGCACAATCTGTGCCTTTTGGGAGCGGCTTGGATTTGAGCCACGTCACCAATCTACACCCGCGTGAGCTCCCCCACTCAACCGCCGACGTGTGGCATCTCCACCTCCACACACACCCAGCACTACAGTGCTCTCAGGGAGCCATCCAATGTGCACTTCCTAGCAATGGCTACGGTGATGCCGCGTCTGGGATCTTCACCCATGCGCTCCCATCCGCCACGTGGCACGGCTTTGACCCGAACCGGTCCCCTTGATCCAGACCGGTTCCCTTTAAACCAGTTGACTCACAGAGCCGATTTTGAACCGATTTTTTTTTCTTCTGATTTTCTTAAATTAATGATTTTTGTAATATATTATTTATCTGGTTTTAAATTTAAAAATTTTGGGAAAATTACAAACAATTCATAAAAATCAAGGGAAAATTAAAAAAAAAAAAATTGACTTGGTTCACTTTATTTTCCTTAATTATTTTTCATATTATGTTATTTAATTGTTTAAAAATTTGAGAAAATATGGAAAAATCACAAACAATTCAGAAAAATTAGAGAAAAATTAGAAAAAATATTTTTGAGGTCACAAATGTGATTTTGTAAAATTTTCATCCCGAATGAGTTCAAAAATCTCCCAAGATTTAATATATATATATATATATATATATATATATATCATTTCATACTTAGAAATAATCCTATAGATTTCAAAAATTCTAGGAGTTTATTTTTGTAATATATTTTCTCAATTTCTTTTCCTATGATTTCAAAAGGGGGCATGGGCTCTTCTGAGGGAATATGTATATTATGTAAATATTTGTGTGGTTTATTTATTTGCATGTGCATTTTGTAAATTGTTCAAAGGAAGTAAAACAAAAGGCTATTAAATTTAATTTGGGATAATTGTCAATTAATTAGGTACCGTCCGTAGAACGGGCGTGTAGGGGGTGCTAGTATCTTCTCTTCACGTAACCGAACTCCCAATCCTTACTTTGGTATACGCAGATCAATTCTTCCCTTAATTGGGTAGCAATCCCGTATTCTAACCACACTCCAAAAGATTAGTGGCGACTTTATTGATCTTATAGGTCATGTCCGGTTTTGATAATGACAAATATTCATGTATTTAATGGGTATCTAGTTCATGTGCAAGTCTATATTAGCAGACACACCGATGACATGTGAAAGCTTAAAGCTTATAGACTAATTCAAGTTTTTCAGTTGTAATATATATTTTCAGTAGGGAAATTGGTCTGTAATAATAATTAGGATATTTGGTTTGTAATAAACACACACAACACATGCATGGTTTATTTTGTAAGCTTAAACCAAATACGAACTAAAAAATGACCGTAGAAAGACCTTAGGGTTTTCCCTTTGGTCGACCGACACCAGACTTTTTCGGTGTCGTTAATTGGACATAAATGACTCTAGGACACTCACATCTACACTTACATGTATTAGGAACTTGAATAAGGTGAATGGTTGTTGAAATAGGACTGAAATGCACATATTGTGCACTTTTGGTCGACCGGCCAACTCAATTCATTTTGGCCTGGTCGATCGAACCAGTCCTAGGTCAACAATTGACCAAGGTCTTGGTTGACCGAACTAGGTAGTTCAAAAAGTTCCGGTCGACCAAAACCTCCCTGGGTCAACATTTTGACCATCTGGTCGACCGAGCCCTCTTTGTACTCCAACTACCTGGTCGACTAAGGATCCTTAGGAAAAATCCGAATGGTTTGATCGACCGAACTAGGCTTTTCAAAATGACCCTGTCAACCGAACCTCGAAAATTTGAAAATCGCCTTCTCCTGGTCGACCGAGCCTTTAGTTCAAAATCCCCCTAGTCGATCGAACCATATGAAACTTTGTCGATCGAAACATTTCTGGTCGATCGGATCTCTCGAGTTGCACCTAATTTTTTACCGCAATTAATATTTTTAAACAGGGTTAAAATGTTTTAAACGTCATTAAACTTTTCTAACAATCCCAAATAGGTACCCAACGGTCAAAAATTATAATATGTCTATATATACTATTTCATTTGGGAGAATTAAGGAAGGATTAGCAAAAACAGAAAATCAAATTCTCTCTCAAGCAAAATATTTTTCATTGCTCATACTCTTCCAAATACACTCTAGTTTACATTCAAAACTCATTAAATCATCTGTAAGTGTTCTTGAATGTTTAGATAGGAAGGTTTGCTCTCTCGTTGTTGTGACATTGACCCATTTTTATTAAGAGCCAAACGAAAAGGATTCTTAGGGGACTTTGCTGATAAGGTCATCCTAAGAAGACTTTACTAGATCTTCTGAGATTGCATATTCGTTGCAACATCTTTAGAAACTTGTATTTGCTTTTGGTTGCGAAATATTTTCAAAATCATTTACAAATATCTATTGCTCTTTATTTTGAAAACTATTTGAGGAGATATTTGTTTTTGAGGTGAAACATCTTTGTTGCAATATTTATTCACTCATATATATTTTTCTGAAAACAAAGATCATATATATTTTGCAAGTCAAAGCATATACATATTTATGTGATTGAGATATTCTGTTGATCGATACTCTTGAGGCTTGTTTGATATTCTGTGTGAGCACGTTTGATTGAATACCTTGAAATACACAGATTGTTGTTAACACTCTCACGTACGTATTACACTGATAGAAAATACATTTGAGAGTTGAACTATTTAGACCACATTGAACTTACATTTTAAATCATCTGTGGTGTTTATGATTGTGCGCATTTGGGGTACGAATCTGCTTAATGTGAAAGTACCTTTATATTGTACCTTTTAATTGTATATCTGAGTGATTCCAGGTGTGGCCTGAGGGGGCGGTAATCCAGCCCGGTAATGATTGGAATTGACCTAATTTGTATAGGTGTCGCTCCACCCGTTTAAGTGAGTAAGTTATTGTGATAATCCTTGTGCTGGTTAACCAAGACGGGATGTAGGCAGTTGGCCGAACCTCAATAACATATCTGCATGTCACACTCTCTTTATTGCTTTCTGGTGCTTGTGTGAGTTATTAAATTGCTTTACTTAATTTCTGATACATTTATATTTCTTGCATTAGATTGACCATAGACTTGTGAACATACTGCTGTTAGGAGAAATACCTAAGAGATAAATTTTAAAAATACAAATTCTCCCCCCTTTTGGGATCACGGTAAAGCTAACAAAGTCCACCCTCCATTTTTCATGGAAATTAAACTTAAAATCACTTTTTTTTTTTATTTAGCCCACCCGGGGCACCCTCGCTCGTGGGGACGTCGCGACAACTATCATTTATCTTCCAAACAAATCACAACAAACTTGTCAATAAACTCCTTCTAGCATAATATCTAAGTTGGCTACCCTAAACATAAATGTGTTTTAATTACCTCCACTTAAGGCGTGATTCTAATTAGGCATTGGTTAAAGTTGTCAGTGATTTTTAATATTATTATTATATTGTTATTTTATTGTTATCTTGGAAAAGAAGATGTACCTTGGATTGAATTATGTTCATTCATTCATGTATCTCATAAATGTATAAAATTAATTATATAAATGTACCTTGAATCTAGGGTTGTATCTACTTAATATATACATATCTTATTTATTAAGTACATGGAGAATGAAAGGTTATTTTGTGCCTATAAATAGACCCTTGAGGCATTAGCACAACACAACAATTTCTTCTCTTCATTCTCATCAAATCATTATTCTTTTGAGTTTAGAGAGTTTAATAAGCAAAGAAAGGTATTTTTTTAGTGGAGCTTTGGACTCCTCCGTTTGTGTGGAATTGGAGAGAGTCATATGATTCAAATCGGACTGTTGTATCATGGGGGAGACAAGTCTTGAAGAGTTTTGCTGCACCAGTTCATGGGTTAAGCCAATAAATTATAAAGGGCTTGAATCTAATTAAAGAAAACGAGATATACGTGTCTTAGCCTATTTATGAATCATAGTTTTATTTGTATTTTTGTTTGTGTTTAATTTTAATATTTTATTATTTTTTATTTTATTAAATTTCTTAACAAAAACCTCCAACTAAACCAATTTGTATAGGTGGCCCATCTTCCACATAGGAGGGTTATGAATGCAAGATACTCTCGGAACATGAGTATTTTGTATTCATAGTGTCCTCTTAATTAGATAGTCTTAGATCTATATGGAAATAAATTTATAGGATAAAAATATCCCTACCTCTATTACTATTAGACAAAGTCCATTATTATTATTATTATTATTATTACTATTTTTGTTGTTGTTGTTATCTTTCTTTAATAATATGACTACTATTAAAATGTATTATTAAATATTATTATATACCAATATACACAATTAATTCAAGAGTTTAGGAATTTTTTTTCAATATTATTATAATAATAATAGACTTCTTATTAATGTACGTCTAGTCCCACATTGTCTCTGTAAGCCTTTTCAAAGCCAGTATAAGATCTTCTTAACCCTCTCTCCTTAATATCTAGGTTTTGAGGATAAGCTCTCTAACATGGTAACAGAGCTGGGCCTTGGGCTACATGACTCCTCCATGGGTTGGACTTTTCTTCACCTCATTTCCTCCTATGGGCTCTCCTAGCATCATTTCCCCTATGGGTTTGAGGGGGAGTATTCATGTGCATCCAGTCCCACATCGTCTCTGTGAGCAGTTCCAAAGGCAGTATAAGATCCTCTTAGCCCTCTCTCCTTAATACCTAGATTTTGAAGATGAGTTCTCTAACACTTCTAAATAAAATTTAAGATAACATATTAAAACTAGTTAAACACCTCGTAAAAACACATTTTCTCTTCTTATTCCATTGCTTTTTTTTGGATACGTTGATGCTAAACTTTTCCTAGAGTACCAACAAGAATGGAATTAGGCTCTTATATAAGAAGAGCAAAAAGAAAGGATGCGACAAAAAGAAAGTAAAAATTAAAAATGGAGTTGCCACTTTATTTAGTTATTTATTTATTGAAAGAAAACAAAAGAATATTCTCAATAGTTTGTTTGATGCACAAGAATGGAAAGTAATCAATCTTCATAATTTTACACATTCATCATATAATTTTCTCATTATTGCACTCCAAATCCATTCTATTCCCACATAACCAACATTGGGTAAAGTTTGTAAGAAATAGAGAATAGTTTCAAAAGTATATTTGTGCATAAGTAGATGGTTAACTAACCATTTGAAGAGAAATTAGTGAATGTACCACTCTATAATATTCATTCAAGGAACAATTAACAATTTCCATTGGGTATGTATGTATTTGCCTTAAACAAGAAGGAAAACAATAGAAATAAAAATCCTTTAGTCATCCATGAGGTCATTATCGTTGTCGCAACGTCCCGGAGCGCGAGGCAAATGAAAAATATAGATGTTTAATTTTCGTGAAAAATGGTGTAATGGAGTCGCCACTAACCTTTTAGTATAATTAGAACACTTGATTACTACCCAATTAAGGGTAGAATCAATCTGCTTTACCAAAGTAGGGATCAAGAGTTCAGTTATACGAGGAGAAGGTATGAGCACCCTCTACGCGTTCGTTCTTACGAACGATACCTAATTAATCAAAAATTATCCCACCAATTAAATTTAATAAATCCTTAAAATTAGTCCCTTTCATGAATTTGTGAAATATACATGCAAAGAAATTAATCACACAAAATATATATATATATATATATATATATATATATATATATATAATATATATATTCCCTCAGAACTTGGGCACAGGGAGTTTGAAAAGTTCATACCCTTTTGTTACAATCATAGGGATATACACACACGAAAATAAATAATACTATAAAAATAAATACAAATACTAAACATATTTAATATTAGTAATAATAAAGTAGAAACAATAGTAACAGCACTAAAAACAATATAGTAACAACCTTGTACTAATAATATTATATTAATAACACAATGCAATACTATAATAGTAGTATATAATATCATAATAACACCATACTAATATACATAATAAAACTACATAATAACATAACAATACAATAATAATAAATAATACATAATAAAATATCATAACAATAAACTACATAATAAACTACTATAGAAATAAACTAATATATGTGTAATACTAAACATACCATAACAAGAATACCATAATGTACTAAAATGCTAAAAATAATATAGCATGTAGTACTGAATATAAACATAGTAACAATACTGAAATACCATAATTTCACATATATACAACCATAATAAGAAACTACCATAAACAATAATAATAATTATATAATAATAATCTACCACAATACTTAATAAAATACCATAATAGTAAACTATCTTTCTACAGAATAATGATACTTTGTGGTATCTTTGGAAATTTTGGGAAGAACTTGTGGTGGAATTAGAAAGAGTGAACATCATAGTGATGCATCAATATAGGGAAGACAATAGTGCGGCTAATTTTCTTACTAAAAAATGAGAAATGAGAAATAATGTAATCTACGAAGAATAACACCTTCTACCACGTTATCTGAAAGGTATTCTTCGAATGAATAGGTGGAGTCTCATTTCCATTCGCCGTTAGTTCAATTTTAGAGTTTCATTTGGTATATTTTGTTTTGTTTTTGGTTGTGCTTATGTTTTTATCTTTTTTGTTAGTTATATTTAGTTTTGTTGTCCTAATTTGGTTGGTTGCTGGTGTTGGTTTTTTTTAGAAGGGTTTTTCTGTACTCTCTCTTTTATTTTATCTTGTAACCACGGTATTCCTCCACCAAATGTAAGGGTATTTTAATAAATAAATGGAGGTGCTGCCCTCTTTTTTTTTTAAAAAAAAAAATACAAACACAATGCCCTATAATAAAGATAATAATACAATAATAAACTAAAATACTAAACTAACATAATAACACAATATGTAATAATGAGCTAAACTCTAAACTACCACAATATATAATAATAAAAAGAATCATAACAATAAACTAAACATGATAATGAACATAAACATAATAATTAGCATAAACCTAATAGTAAATGTAAACATAATAATAAATATAAACACAATTAATAATACAATAATAAAGATAAACACAATAATAAGTATGAACGTAATAATAAATATAGGCATGATAATAAATATAAACATAATACCAACACATAATTACAAAGATAATAATAAATATAAACGTAAATATAAACATCACACAATAAACTAAACATAATAAAAAAGGATAACCACTATAATAATAAAGATAATAATAATACTATTGGAATTAGTGTATTCCCAAGAGGGGGTGAATTAGGTATTTAAAAATTTCTTCTCTTAGGTTGATCCAAATCAGCAGTGTTACGCAACCTAGGGTCTGTCTATGCACTTATAAACTTAATCATTCACAATAATAAATCACAAACATTCAAGTGCTGAAATTCAAATTACGGAAATTAAAAGCAGGCACAAAAAATGTTATTGGGGTTCGGCCAATACTGCCTACGTCCTCACCTCAAGTCGTAAGCTCGAGGATTATCATTATTACTCACTTAATGAGTGGAACAACACCGTTTACAACCAGGTCAAATTACACTAGGGCTGACCTCAACCTTTACACACTCTCCTTATGGGGGCGGAGAAAGCTCTACCGATCCTTACGGGCTAGATCAACGCCCCCTCGGGCCACACCTGGAATACAACAATGAAATACAAATTGTGTACAGAATGCTTCTCCAACAAGCACATTTGTACCAATATCAATCAATGCACATCAAGAAGATAGAAGTTATAAGTTCAGTGCAATATGTGTTGTCACTCAATCTAATGTCAATATGCAATCAAGTTCAAGTGTGTATAATCAATCTATCTTTGAAATTATGTATCAATATTAATCAACTAGGGTTTCAAAGAGTTCCTATTCAAAATATCTCAAAAATGATTATCTCAAAATATTTGCTCAAGAGATATTTGAAGTATAGACTTGTCAAAAAATAAATTTAGCACAATCAAAATACAAGCCTCAGAGTCTTGCAATACAAATACCAAGACTCACAAGTTTCAAAGTTTTCCCCATGCAATGAAGATATTAAATAAACCGTGGGAAAAACTTAGACCAAACCTCTTAATAAAAATCAATGTATCAAGAAAACCAATGAGAGTTTGAGCAAGTAGAATCAATGTAAAATCACTTAAGGCACTCTCACCAAACTAGATTTAGCAAATGAATAACAAAGGTGAGTGTATAGGCTTTGTTCTTCGAAGAATGAGTTTTGAAAGATTTCAGAGAATTTTTTCTTAATAAAAAAAAAATACTAATCACATCTTAATTTGACCAAATGAGCACATATATGTAGACATGACATAAATTATGACGGTTGGGGACATAAGGGGAATTATTAAAATTGTTTTAAATGAGTTTAATAAAATTAACCTTGTTTAACACCAATTAACTCGCAGTAAAACTAGGCCAACCCGAGAGTTTCGGTCGACTGAGCCATAGGTTCGGTTGCCCAAACAAATAGATGAGAAAAAGTGAATATTTCATGTTCGAGTGCCTGAAAACATGTTCAGTCGGCTGAACTAGGCGATTTCCCAACCTGCTCGAGGTTCGGTCGCCTAGGCCTTAGTTCGGTCTGCCAAACTTCAACTTTTGGTCACTCAAGGTCAAAATGACCGTGAAGTTTGAGTGCCTGGGTTATTGGAAAAGTCAGGATTATAAGTTCGGTCGATCAAGAATACTTAGTTCGTTCCGGTTCGGTTGTCCGAAGTCAAGTCAACACTTTGAGTTTCCCTACATTTGGTCGAATGAGGTTGTCACGCTCCAAACCCGAAAATGGGCCTCAGTGTGTGATTTAGTAACCTAACTTGTCCCTATATCATACAATAGTCCATGATACTATATAATATAAGGGTCCAACCTCATAGGGTTCACGTGTACCCTATCCATCATCACATACACAATATATACACAGTGGAAAACCCAACCTAATACATCCATAAAACCATACCAGAGTCTATACAAAATAGGATCTAATTCCCAAAATACATAACATACCCTGAGTATCTGCATAACCCAAAATGATAACCCGGCCAAGGATCAATACTAACACAAGTACTCCTATACAACTAACCAACCACCACGCTCCTGATACGCTAGGACGCTAGTGTCGGCTACTCGAAGGACCTGAAAAACATTTGTATGATAGGGGTGAGACACCTCTCAGTAAGGGAGAAATCGAGATGATACCCGAAAGCCCTAATTTTCCCAAAAATCGTAAACCTAAAAATCCCGTAATTTCATTCGATAGATTTTCCCAAATAAGTAACTAAAACATCCGCAGAATCGTAAATCATAGTTTTACCGATTCAAATTACAAAAATAATTGATATAAATAGAAACCCCTTACCTTTCCAGAAAATTGAAACACGAACTTAATCCGTCCAAAACAACGACATGGAATCCCCAAAACCTAAAAATCGAAGAAAAATACTTCAATATATTCATAACTACTACACATCGACCGAACCAGAAATAAAATTGGACTCTTACCTCGATTTTGGATCAAAACTTGAAAATCCTCGAAACAAAATTCTAATCCGCTATAAACGTAGAGATTCCCCTCCTAATCCACGTGGTAACATTAGATCGTTGATTCGGGTAATAGACGGCCCAAAACCCTAGAGAGAGAGAGAGAGAGAGAGAGGGGGGGGGGGATTTTAGTTTACATAGCAATGAAGAAATGAATAGATATTTATAACCCCTTTGACTCAGCCAGACTTGTCGACGAGACAACATCCTCGTCAATGAGCATAAAAAGGGAGTTCATCGACAACAAAGTTGCCTCGTTGACGAGTCTGAGACTTCAGAATTTTCCAAAATTTCTTGGCATCCTCTCATCGACGAACCTTTGAATTTCATCGCCGAGCTGTAGAAGGCAACTAGTTGACGAGAAAAGGAATCTCATTGACGAGCCCAGCTGATTTTCCTTTTTTAAATTTCCTTCCCTTTTCTTATTTATTTAATTCAAAATTTTTGGGTTGGGTTTTTACAACCTCCCATCCTTACAAAAATTATGTCCTCGAAATTTGCAATCTCTCACAAGCTAACTCGTCATAAACCCAAACGCACACCCAACTCTAGGAAGAGCCGACGGCCACCCACGTAACAATTCCATCCCAAATTTATTACATACCCTCATTTATGGCAGAAGAATACCATGGTTACATACACCGAGTTCTAGGAGTTCACATTTTTCACAAAACCCTCCTAGAGACTAACCGCACCTTAACACTCTAAATAACAAAACATCAAATACTTACATAAACCGATCTTGTAAACATTACTCCTCAGAACAAATGTGGATATTTTTAGCATATTTCTATCTCTAATTCCCAAGAAACTTCCTTAACCGCGTGATTCCGCCACAACACTTTCACTAACGATATCTCCTTGGTACGCAGCTTTTGAACTTTCTAGTCTAGAATTTGAGTAGGTATCTCCTCATACACCAAAGCATCCCCAATATCTAAGGGTTCATAACTAATCACATGTGATGGATTCGACACGTACCTTCTCAACATGGATACATGGAATACATCGTGGATCCGAGAGAGCACCGGAGGTAGTGCAATCCTGTAGGCTACTGGACCTAGTCGTTCAAGTATCCCGAATGGCCTAATATACTTGCCCTTCTTACTAAATCTCACCACCCCTTTCATCAGAGCAATTCTCAGAAATATCTTACCTCTTACCTCGAATTCCAACTCTCGTCGTCGAACATCCGCGTAACTCTTCTGCCGACTCTAAGCTGATTTAATTCTATCCCTAATCAATCTGACTTTCTTAGAAGCCTGTTGTACGAGTTCGGGACCCAATACCAGCTGTTCATCGACCTCATCCCAATACAAAGGAGGTCAATACCTCTGACCATACAATAACGGTGTCATACCAATACAAGCTTGGAAGCTATTATTATAGGCGAACTCCACTGACGATAGGAATCGAACCCAACTATCGCCGAAGTCTAATATGCAAGCCCGTAACATATCCTCCAAGATATGTATTCTCCTCTCTGACTGTTCATCAGTCTAGGGGTGGAATGTTGTACTGAAAGTAAGTTTCATCACCAGTGCTTCCTGTAAGCTCTTCCAGAATTAAGAAGTGAATCTCGGGTCTCAATCTGAAATGATGGACACCGGTACCTCGTGTATTCTGACTATCTCCTGCAGGTATAGATCTACTAGACCGCTCAAGGAGTAGCTAACCTTCATTGGTACAAAGTGAACATATTTGGTCAACCCTTCTACGATTACCCAGATGGCATTCTACCCATGTAATGCTAGTGGTAACTCGGTGACAAAGACCATGGAGATGTGCTCCCATTTCCAGTCTAGGATGCTCAATGGTTGTGATGGCCCTACCAGCCTCTGATGTTCAGCCTTTACCTGCTGACACATTAGGCATTGCTCCACAAATCGATCAATCTCCCTTTTCATGCCATTCCATTAGAAAGATTCGCACAAATCCCGATACATCTTTGTGCTACCCGGATGTACCATATACAAAGAACTGCCTATTCCAAAATCATCTTCTTTATCCCCTTGTCATTTGGAACACACACTCTGTTTTTAAACCTCAATACACCTCCCTCGGAGATATTAAAATCTGCAGCTAGCCTCTGCTGCACCTTCTCTACAACTTCGACTAACTCCTCATCATTAGCCTGCGCGACTTTAATCCTCTCTAATAATGTCGGCTAGATCACTAAGCTAGCAATGAAAGTCCGATGATTACCATCCACCAACTACATGCCAAGGCTTTCAAGATCCTATCTGATATAATGCTAAGTTGTCACTATAGATACTGTTGCATGCTCTGGCTTCCGACTCAATGCATCAACTACCATGTTAGCCTTCCCCAGATGATAGCTAATGGTGTAACCATAGTCCTTGATTAGTTCTAGCCACATCCTCTGCCTCATGTTCAACTCCTTCTGCGTGAAAAAGTATTTAAGGAACTTATAGTTTGTGAAGATCTCACACTGTTCACCATACAAGTAGTGTCTTCAGATCTTTAACATATATACAACTGCCTCCAACTCCAGATCATACATGGGGTAATTCTTCTTGTACTCCTTGAGTTGTAGAGAAGCATAAGCAATTACCTTCCCTTGTTGCATCAGCACACATCCCAAACCCTTCAGCGATGCGTCGCTGTAAATCACAAAATCCCCGTCCCCAGATAGGATGGTTAAAACCAAAGCAATGACTAGTCGGTGTTTCAACTCCTAGAAACTTTGTTCACACTCGTCAGTCCAATCGAATCTCACATCCTTCCTCGTTAATCGTGTCAAAGGGCCAAATAATCTAGAGAATCCTTCCACAAACCCCTAGTAGTACCTAGCCAGTCCTAGGAAACTCTGAACATCCTGCACCCTCTTTGGCTTCACCCAGTCAACCACTGCTTTTATCTTACCTAGAACAACTAAGATACCACATCCCAAAACGACATGGCCAAGAAATGCGACTTGCTTTAACTAGAACTCACGTTTCTTCAACTTGGCGTATAACTTCTTTTCTCGTAGTACCTGTAGTACCAAATTCAGATGGTTTTTATGCTCTTCCAAACTCTTAGAATATACTAGAATATCATCGATGAATACCACTATGAACTGATCCAGGTATTCATGGAAAACCCTATTCATTAGGTCCATAAATTCCATCGGAGCATTAGTCAAACTAAATGACATGACCAGGAACTCATAATGATCGTATCTGGTTCGGAAAGCAGTCTTTGCAACATCCCCTGTCCTGACTTTCACTTGATGATACCCTGAACATAAATCAATATTCGAAAAGACCTACATTCCCTGCAGCTGGTCAAATAGATCATCTATACGAGGCAACGGGTATTGGTTCTTCACTATTACCTTGTTGATCTTACGGTAATCAATGCACATTTTTATTGACCTGTTCTTCTTCTTCACGAATAATGCTGGAGCTCCCCAGGGCGAAACACTAGGTCAGATAAAGTCCTTATCCAGTAGTTCCTGTAGCCACTCGTTCACTCTCTAAGTTCAGTTAGAGCCATCCAGTATGGAGCTTTAGAAATTGGTGCCTTGCTTGGCAACAATTCAATAACGAACTCCACGTCATGATTAGGAAGTAAACCGGGTAAGTCTTCCGGGAATACATCCAAAAATTCGTTAATCACTTGGATATCTTCAAGTTTCAGATTATCCCGTGGTGGTTCCTTCACACAAGCAAGGTACCCCTGACAACCGTCCAAGAGTAACCTTCTCGCTTGCATAGCAGACAAAATCTGTGGCATCAAACGCACACACGATCCTACGAACTCATATTTCGTTTCCCTAGGAGGTCTGAACACCACCACTTTCCTACGACAGTCAATCACTACAAAACTAAAAGATAACCAATCCATTCCTAGTATAACATCAAACTTGTACATGTCGTATACTACTAGATTCAAGCCGACTCACCGCCATCCACCACCTCCTCTCAGCTTCTCTTGTAACGCCTCAACCTAAGTCTGCTAGGAAGCACTACGTCTCTCCTCCTCCAATTGGACCAGACAATAGAGGGTGGGCCTTATCGGACTTAATGACTGGCCTCACAAACCAACACATGTCCTTTTCAGTGTGTTTTGTCCTCACTTATACACTTCTTAAGAAAACTTCCTAGAACGTCACCCATCTTAAGATTACTCCAAGTCAAGCACGTTTAACCGTGGAGTTCTTATGGAAGGCTCCCGAAAAGAATGATGCACCTTGTTGATATAAGTAGTAACATCTAATCATTTTTTAAGCCTTTCTTCCATGTGATACCATGGGGTATCACATGGAAGAAATAATCAAGATTTTCTTGTTGTTGCTAGTCCTTTAAATATTTATTTTTAGGTTATATTTGTGCTACAAAAGGACATTGTAATTTCATCTCCCCTCTCATCTTCGGCCTAAAGTAAGGATGTCATATATTTTTTTGAATCCTCTCCATATTTTTCCTATGAAACACTCTCCTTATCTTCCCTTGTGTTCTACCTACTTTTCTCACCACATAGGTGAGTAAAAGAAAACAAAAGTAATGTATTTGGGAATACAAATTTTGAACTTTTGATTTAGATTTTTGTAGATTAGAAAAAAAATTAATATAATTTTATATTAGATTTTGTTTAAATCAACACAAATCCAATAAAGACTTGAAATTTGTACTCCAAAATGTTAGATAAGAGTCTTACACAAGTTTTGGTAGTTTGATATCAATGAAGAGTTTGAGGAAGAAAATTATAGAAATTAGGAGCAACAAGATAGATGAGACAAAGAAGAATGGAAAGGAGCTAACCAAGTTAAACCTTGTGACATTAACAATTGGGAAACATTGTTGTCCAAAATTAAACAGCACCTTCTTAGGAGGAGAGGAGCTCATGGTGGGCTTGATACACATGAGTGAACAGTAACTTGACCCAAAAATTTAAACCTACTGGATCTTGGGTTCAACCACATATATAAGCACCCATCATATTATATTTTAATTAACAATATTCTTGCTAGTGATATATGTTTATAACATATCATAATAAAAAAGTGATTTTGAAAAGAACACCTTTTATGTTAAGTGCTTCTTACAATAGAAATCAAATATTTTTTTATTATAAATAAGTGATATAAATTTTTTCTTTTCTTTTCTTTTAAGCTCTCTCAAACAGAGTTTAGGTCATGTTTTTTTTGTTAGGTTTTCACAAATCATCACATGGAAGTCTTTTCTTTTTTCATCTCACATTGTGGAAGAGAAGCAGCACCAATAGCTCCACAATTTTCCACAGCCGGCGTGAAGAAGAGTCGCTTTGAGTTGAGTTGAATCGGTAGTAGGTGAAGAAGAGTCGCACTGATTTTTTTCTCGGTGCATTGGTCCGTTTTGCGCCACACACACATATAATATATAATATTCTTGATTTAACTGGGAGCATGAAATTAAAATATTAAATTTAAACTTCTATAGATTCAAATAAAATATAGCACAAAATCACCTTGAGTTTTTTCTAAATTTAAACAAATAAAATTTTAAATTTGTAAATTTAAGTAATTTAGGTCTGGAAAAAGTCTAGTTGAGTCAAACTTTACCATGTTCAAGCTTGCTCACTAAATTTTTAATTGAACTTGAGTTTGAGGCGAGCTCACACTAAATTTTAATATACTTGCTCAAACTTATTTATTATACAAATAAAAAACTTCACGATCTCTTACCGAATTGAACTGTCGAAATGCTCACAATTAGTTTGATTTTCTTAAAACGTCTTATTTTGAGAGACGAGAGATTTTGTTAGGTAAGAAGGTAAAAAGTGGCCTGAGCATCAGCATTCCTACTAAATTCATGTTATAGAGTTTGAACTAAATAATCTTATGCACAAATAGTCTCTACTTTTAAGCTCACTATAATGTCACGTCTAATTTGGCCTTATTAAATTAGCTCATAAATGATTTTAATTTAAACATATTAACAAACTCAAATCGAACTCATAATTGAGCCAAGGCGAAACAAGCCAAATTAAAGGAAAATTGGAGAGTAGTACAGATGTGTGGTTGTCCATTAAGTATTGGGTGGGGGTTTTGAGTAAAAATATGACAGGAATGACTCAGTTAAAGGATGCTAATTTTCGGATATTGCAGAATCTGGAAGTGCAAATTGTATATAAAAGAATTAAAACTATGCAATGTGTGAAACGGCTAAAACTGAGGCAAGGGAGGTTGAAACTAAATTTGGATGGGAGTAGCTTAGGGAACCTAGGGTCGACGGGTGGTGATGGCATCCTTAGAGACCATACAGGTTCTTTTGTTTTTGGTTTTTCAAAATATTTTGGCTCATATTCAAATAATGAAACTGAATCGAGAGTTGTGTTGAAGGGAATAAAGATTTGCAAACATTTGAGTCATATTAGTGTTGATATTGAATGTGATTCGAATATTATAGTAAATTGGATAAGATCCAATAAGTGCTCCTTGTGGTATTTGTGAGATTTTTGGGAGCAACTTATTGACTTACTGGAGGGAGTAGACTTTTCGATAAATCATTGGTATTAAGAAGGGAACAATGTGGCAGATGCCTTGGCTCGACAAGGTGCAATGGGAAGGAATAGTTTGTTTACCAATAGTAGTCAACTCCCTAGAGTTATCAATGGTTTGTATAAACTAGAGAAGATGAGTACGGCATATATGAGGTATGTTTAGCTGATTTTTTGTTGGTTTTAGTTTATGCTTTTTGTTGTTTATCTTTTGTATATTTTGTTGCATGAGGTTTGTTTTGTAGGTCCTTGTTTTGATTTGTTTTATTTGGACTTGTAACCCTAGTT
Source organism: Malania oleifera (assembly GCF_029873635.1). Taxonomy (NCBI): domain Eukaryota; kingdom Viridiplantae; phylum Streptophyta; class Magnoliopsida; order Santalales; family Ximeniaceae; genus Malania; species Malania oleifera. Next base: position 140,540,660 of record NC_080418.1, read on the forward strand.
TAGCTGTTTGTTGGTTTTGCTTTTTGAGAGACCTTTTTTAAAGTTTTGTCTTTTGTTTCTCCCATTGATTATCTTGTAATCACGGTATTTCTCCGCCAAAAGTGAGGGTTTGTCAATAAATAAATGGAGGTGTCATCCTTCTTCTAAAATAAATAAATGAATAAATAACAAACCAAATTAATTCATAGTCAAGTTCAGGTTGTTTACTAAACGAGTCACAAAATGAGTTTGAGAATCTCTAGTTTATATAATAGACGAAACTGAACGAACTCTTACAAAAATTGAGCTCCTGAAACCACTCTAAGTGGTTTGGTTTGATTGTAACTCTATTGAGTATATGGAAATTACAATAATCCTAAACTTATATTTCGATTTGGATTTGAGAGCCTGAATTTCGAATTTTGAAATTAAATTAGGTAAATTTAAATAGTATTTAATAAAATTTTAAATTATATTTTATTAAAATTCACATAATCCAAATCTTTTCCAAATATCGGAATTATGTAATTTTCACACGTTGAAAGTTTGTGAACTTCTCCCTTTGGCAATAAATGCCAAGAAAAAAGTTCACAATTATAATTTTTTTTACGGTTATTTCTAAGGATAATGGCAGAAGATAATCTTTTAGTTTTAGTTCTACTTCATTTCCCAATCAATTTAAGCACAATAAAAAAGATTAACTAGAATATACTTATTTCATAGTTGGTTGGGTAAAATAAAACAAAATGCTGCCCGTTTAGCATTAATATTTCCATTAATAATTACCCATGTTAAATTATAATGGCCTTCTTATTATTATTATTATTATTATTATTTAAAGGAGGGCAGCACCTCCATTTATTTATTGATATACCCTCACTTTTGGTAAAGGAATAACGTGGTTACAAGACAAGCATTGGAGATTACAGATAAAAAACATATATTAAAGATCTTCCAAAAACAATACTAACAACCACCTAAAAGAAGACTACAAATCCAAATAAAGTTAAATAAGAAACAAATCTAAACAATCTATCAAAAATAAAAATAATAAAATAAATTAAAATAAAAGAATTAAAAATATATATAAGGGCCTTTTGATCACAACCAGCTGTTGTAAGTGACACCTTGTAAGTTATTAGTCAATAATTGTACCTAATCACTACACAAATATCTTCTCCCTGTTCTACTTAACACCCAAATATAGCAATCAAGATATGGACAATTACCAACCACTAGAACAAAATGCTACCTGTTTAGCATTAATATTTCCATTAATAATTACCCATGTTAAATTATAATGGCCTTATTATTATTATTATTATTATTATTATTTAAAGGAAGGCAGCACTTCTATTTATTTATTGATATACCCTTGTTGACCCTATAGGTCATACCCTGTTTTGATTATGACAAATACTCAGGTATTTAATAAATGTCAAGTTGATGTGCAAGTTTATCTTGGTAGTATCCTATGATGGCACTCGGAGACACAGAGGAAAACGAAGACTTTGAAGACCCTAGATATAATTTATTTTTTATAATTTATATTCGGGTCTGTAATATTTAAGTCGAAAAGGTCTGTAATAATAAGTAGGGATTGGTTTGTAATAAGTTCACACAAATCACATGTATGATTTATTACGTAAGCTCAAACAAACCGTAAATGAGAAATTACCTTAGAAAGACCTTAGGGTGTACCCTTCAGTTGATCGAAGGTCGATCGACACCGGACTTTTTCGGTGTCTTCAAATTGGACTTCAAGTGCCCCTAGGACACACACACTTTCACATTTATTTGTTAGGCACTTCAATACGGCTTATATGTTTCGAAACGGGACCAAAATGCACACATGGTGCACTTTCGGTCGACCAGTCATATTAGTTCAAAATGCCCTGGTCGACCGAAACCTCCCTGGGTCAAAGTTTGACCATCTGGTCGACCGAACCAGATAGTTCAAAAGGCCCTGGTTGACCGAAACCTCCCTAGGTCAAAGTTTGACCATTTGGTCAACCGAACCAGATAGTTAAAGGCCCTAGTCGACCAAATCCTCCTAGGGTCAAAATTTTGACCACCTAGTCGATCGAACCAGGTAGTTCAAAAGGCTCTAGTTGACCGAAACCCCCTAGGGTCAAAATTTTGACCATCTGGTTGACCGATCACTTTTGTACTACAACTACCTAATTGACCGGAGGGTTCTCGGGAGAATTCTCAGCGGTTTGATCGACCAAACCAGGTAGTTCAAAATGCCCTGGTTGATCGAAACTCGAAAAATTTGGAAATCGCCCTCTCCTGGTCGACCAAGCTCTCAGTTCAATATTTCCCTGGTCGACCGAACCATTTGACACTTGGTCGACCAAAACATTTCTGGTCGACCGGACCTCTCGGGTTGCCCTGATTTTTTACCGCAGTTAACATTTTTTAAACAGAGTTAAAATGCTTTAAACATCATTAAACTTTTCTAAAAATACCCTATAGGTCCCCAACGGTCATATTTTCTCCTATGCCTATATATATGAGTTCATTTGAGAAAATTAGAGGTGATTAGCCACTTTGATTAGGGAAGAATTCTCTGAAAAATAAAAACCCTATACTACTCATTTTCTTACTCAAATCACTCAAGCTTACCTTCTATTATCACCTACATTATTTGTAAGTGGATTGAGTTTGTGTTTGGGAAGGTTTGCTCTCTGTATTTTATTTGTTTGACATAATTTTATTTGAGAGTAAAACCTAAGGATTCTTAGGGGACTTTGTTGATAAGTCTACCCTAAGAAGACTTTGTTGGATCTTCCAAGCTTGCACCTTCATTGCAATATCTTGAGAAGATCTTATAGTATTTTGTTTACAAAATCTTTTCAAAATCATTTTCAAATATCTAGTGTGTTTTATATTGATAAATATATTTGAAGAGATATTTGTTTATGAGATAGTGGTCTTTGTTACAATATTCTTTCACTCATATATTATTTGCTGAATACAAAGATTACGCATCTTTTGCAAACCGAACTTATACTTCATTTGATACTCACATGCTTGAACTATTCTGCTGATTAAAATACTTGAGACTAGACATCTTTGTATGAGCTTATTTATTGAACATATCTTGTAATACAAAGACTGTTTTTTTGTCACTCTCACGTACGTATTACACTGATAGAAAATACTTTTGAGAGTTGAACCATTTAGACCACATTGAACTTACATATTGAATCATATTTGTGGTGTATACTATTGCGCGCATTTGGGTACATATCTGCTTTACACGAAAGCACAATCACTATACTATTTGATTATATACACATTTGTTGTATATCCAGGCACGGGTTTGAAGAGGGAGACTAACCCTAGAATAGTCCCGGATTGGCTTAGACCCGGTTAGGAAAGTTAGGTGCGTCGTCTTGTTAAGGCGTGTAGGTTGAGGTGTGCCCCGCTAATTGACCTGGTTAAGGTTGAGGTCAGCCCTGTGTTAATTTGACTTGATTGTAAACGGTGCCGCTCCACCCTTAAGTGAGCTATTAGTGGAATCCTCTGGCTTGCGAGCAAGAGGCGGGGACGTAGGCACAGTTGGCCGAACCCCGATAACATATCGTGTGTCTATTTACATTTCAGCACTTTATATTTATCGCACGTATATGTTATTATATGAATGATGTGCATGATTTAAATTCCACATATTTTACTTCTCAGCACATTTGGAACTGTGTAGAAAGATCCTAAGTTACCAAAACTTATTGACTTCTGATTTAACCTAAGATAAAAGTTAAAATTTCCAATTCACCTCCCTCTTGAGAATATACCTTTTCTAACAACCCTCACTTTTGGCAGAGGAATATCGTGATTACAAGACAAGTATTGGAGATTACAAATAAAAAACATATATTAAAGGTTTTCCAAAAACAATACCAACAACCACCCAAAACAAGACTACAAATCCAAATAAAGTTAAATAAGAAACAAATCTAAACAAACCTATCAAAAATAAAAATAATAAAGTAAACTAAAATTAAAGAATTAAAAAAATTTATAATGGCCTTTTGATCACGACCAGCTGTTGTAAGTGACACCTTGTAAGTTATTAGTCAATAATTATACCTAATCACTTCACAAATATCTTCTCCTTGTTCTACTTAACACCCATATATAGCAATCAAGACATGGACAATTACCAACCACTAACAATGATCAGGCATTTCCCTTGCTGGATGCCCTTTGGTTGGCTAATGATCCTATGCTTCTCTTGCTTGATCCCTCTTTGCTACACTTGTAGTCAAGTCGATCGTGACTCGCTCTTGTCATTCTCTCTCACTATCTCTCATCCTCCGACCAATCCTCTAATATGGTCATTCAGCAGTGACATCAATGATTGCTGCCTCTGGGAAGGAATTGCTTGTGATCCAAATGGAAAAGTTACCCATCTATGGCTGCCATCTAGAGGCCTCGGTGGAACCATCTCCCCCACTCTAAAAAACCTGACGCGTCTCTCTCATCTCAATCTCTCCCACAACTCCCTCACCGGCCGCCTCCCAAATGGGCTCTTTTCTGCTTTAGCTGTCCTTCAAGTCCTTGATCTCAGCTTTAATAGTTTGCATGGGAACTTGTCGAACACTTTGCCTATTTCCATCCGAACATTGGATTTATCCAGCAACCACTTTGATTCTGCAATACCATCCTCGTTTCTCCAACAAGCATGGAACTTGGTCAGTCTTAACATTAGCAACAACATTTTCACCGGCCTCATCCCTCCTGTTTGCACAATCAATTCTAGCCCCCTTAAGATTTTGGATTTCTCCTTTAATTTTTTCAGCGGTCAAATTCCTCATGGGCTAATAAGCGAATGTCCCAAACTTGAGGTTTTCAATGCAGGTTTCAACGCTCTCTGTGGATTGCTTCCAGATGACATTTACCATGCAGCAACCTTGCAAGAAATCATATTACCTTCTAATAAGCTGTCAGGGCCTATAGGCAGAGGCATCGTTCATCTAACCAATCTCAGTGTACTAGATCTTCACGATAACAAATTGAGTGGCGTGCTCCCTAGAGATATCGGAAAGCTCTCTAAGCTAGAAAAATTAGTTCTGTATATCAATAACTTGAGTGGTACAATGCCTGCTTCGCTTATGGATTGCACAATGCCTGCTTCGCTTATGGATTGCACCCATCTTAGAGAACTGAATTTGGGGTTTAACATCCTCCAAGGAGATGTCTCTATCCTTAATTTCTCCAAGCTTCTTCGACTAAGCATGCTAGACCTGGGTGACAACTACTTCACTGGTAAAATCCCCAAAAGCCTTTACTCATGCCAGTCCCTAACGGCAGTTAGACTAGCCTATAACACGCATATGGAAGGCGAGATCATACCGGACATACTTTCTCTGCAATCTTTATCAACCCTCTCATTGTCTACCAATAGGCTAACCAACATCTCCGGCGCAATAAAAATTTTGATGGGTTGCAAGAACCTCAATGTCCTCATCCTTGCAAAAAACTTTGTGGATGAGGTAATGCCAGATGGTCATGATCACAACAGGCTGGTAGCCTCAGGCGGGTTTCAAAATCTGCGTCTTTTGAGTCAATCTGATTGTGGACTCACCGGTCAAGTGCCCAGTTGGCTGTCTGAGCTTATGAAGTTAAAGGTCTTGGATTTGTCTGGTAATCAATTAACCGGTTCAATTCCTAACTGGTTAGGCACTCTGCCAACCCTCTTCTACATAAATTTGGCTGATAATCTCCTTGAGGGAGAGTTTTCGCAAGAACTCTGTCGACTTCCGGCATTGACATCGCACCAGGCGATGGATAATGCTTCTTTCCAATTGTCGGTGTATGGTGCACATAACTTAAGTGAACCTAGTAAAGCTCATGATAAACAATACAATAGACCCTCGAACATGCCATCAATAATTGACTTGAGCAACAATAACCTTCGCGGTTATATCCCTGCTCAAATTGGCCAGTTGAGGCTTCTTCAAGGGGTGAGTCTCAGAAATAACAACTTCTTTGGCAGAATTCCAGATCAAATGTCAAACCTTTGCAACTTGGAAAGATTAGACCTCTCCAACAACCATCTTTCTGGTAAAATCCCACAATCGCTAAGGAATCTCAACTCATTGGCAGAGTTAAATGTTTCATATAACAATCTTGGAGGACCAATCCCACTAGGCACCCAACTACAAAGCTTCAACTCTTCTGCATATGAGGGAAATCTTGAACTCTGTGGGGCTCCACTTCCTCTTCCGTGCCAAGTTGTTAGTACTACCAATGATGATGATGACCAAAGCATTCAACAAGAGGAGCAGGGGATAGATGAAACTCTTTGGCTTTACGTGAGTTCAGGGATTGGATACATAATGGGGTTTTCTGCCGTTTGCTGCACCTTGTTACTGAATGGTTCTTGGAGAAAAGCTTATTTTCAATTCTTGACCAACACTAAAGACAAACTTTATGTGACCTTGGTGGTTCACGTTGCAAGAATGAGGAGACGGCATGTGTGAAAGCTGCCTCAGTGGTAACAATTAATTTCCATTTTTCTATAATTTGCTTTTATAATGAGATGTGTACTTTAGACTCCTTGCCTATTCCTTCAATGCTGTTCTTTATGGGTCCTAACCATCATAGACTCACTGTGTGGCGTCAGAATGAGTACAACAAGTGAGCCCACTGTGTCTTACTCTGTGTTGTTGCCACATGGGCCATTGTTAAGTTTTTCTTTTTCATTCCTCACTTCTCGCTAACGTTAGAGTGGAGCTTGACATTAACTGCCACTGTTATTTGTTCTTACTTTGGGAGCTAGTATTTGACAACCATGCTCTTGCCGCTCTTACTCTTTGATTGTAGGTGGCTCGTGTAGCAAACAAATCGAGGGAATATCTTGGCCGGCCATTGCATGGAAGCACACAAAACTTCAAATTCCCTTTTTTTTTTTTCTCAGATTCACCTTTCCTCTTAGCTGTATTTTAAGTAATTTTATTGATAAAATTAAATAGTAAGTGCTCAATGTTGGGTTTTCAATATAATTAGAAATGTCTCAACCATGTTGAATTTAGTTGTTTAGAAACTAGAACGCATATTTGTAAGATAGGATTTGAAAGATAAGTGTACTATAGAGTATTGATTTATGAAATTTTCATTGGGCTTTTACGTAGACCTCTCACTTAGTTCCATCATGAATATAAATTATTAGATTAAATAATCAAATTACGTCTCATTTTAGATAACCATCATGAATATAAATTGTTAGGTTCAGAGTTCGGTTTAGATTAAACACATATAACAATCATGGTTAATTGAATGAACCGATATGTTATAAATAAATATATATATATATATCTATATATATATGTATAAATTATATTATATAATTATATATTATACAATATTTTAATAATTTAAATTATTTTTTGATAACAATTTAAAACTTGAGTTGGTTACTTTTATGGTTTGGGTTGGTTCGATTTGTTTAATCGTTGAATATCAACCTGAAACGTGTCAATTGAATTTTGATTAACCATTAAAAAGGTTCAATTTTGGTTCCCATCAATCAAAATAATGATTTAGTTACAACACAAAAAGTATAGTTTAGTAATTAACTGAAACATGTCACCCCTATGGCCACCAAGGACCTCCCTAACTCTTAACCTTTTCATTTTTCTCTTGGTTGTAGGATCATTGCATGTGTGGAGCAAGATTTTTTTGCATAAACAAAATTCAATGTAATTTTATACTACATTCTACACAGATTCAAATCCAAATCCAAAGTCCAAACTCTTAACATTGCCTTTAAGAGGATAAATTTCGTGACTTAAATTTGAATTTATTGGATTTGAGTAAAGCAAAATATAAAATTATATTAAAATCCAAAATCTATACTTCCAAATACTTGCCCGAATTGTGTTTGAAAGATTTATAGCTTTGAACTTAAATTTACACACACACACACACATATAAATTAATATAAATTTATATTACATTTTATTTAAATTTCAGTCGCAAATAAGTCTAGAATTAGAATTATAAACCCTCCAACACAAACGCACAGGATGAGGATATTTTGGAATTTAAGCATGTACAACTTTTGAGTGAGAAGCCTGAACTCTTCCAAGTCCACGCACTCTCCCCACAAGTCAACAAGAAACTTAAATAGAACATTAAATCATGTGTCACATCAAAATCATGTGTCACACATTCAGGCAGCGAGTCAAAAATGGCTGCAACTCTTTATCATTGAATCTAAACTTTTATTTATTTATTTGTTTGATAGGACGGTATTTGAAACCTTCTAACGGATTGTTTAATTAACTAATTATGCATTTATTTCTATCTAAATCTAGACATACAAATTTTATCCAAATTAGAAAGTTATAATCATCACTCCTAAGATTTAAAAGACTAATACCAAACTATTTTAAATTTATCACCACTTAGGGTGGGGCTTTGGATAAATTGTTGGGTTGGTCCTATCATGGGGTGAGGCCCAATTATTCAAATGATAAAATAAATAAAAATAAAAATAAAAATAAAAAGTATTGTAGACACCCTAAATTTTTCCAAGTCTCCCTACTAGGTAATGCGCATAAGATCAGTGAAATGTTGATGTCCTCGTTTGTAACATTCATCTGAGTGCAGGTTTGAAAGCAAAATCCCGTGTGATTCACTCGAAAAATGAGTAACTCGGAAGCTATTTCAAGTATAAGAGTTCTATCGTATAATATTCAGCCCAAAGGTCAAATCGTCTCCTTAGAAAATGCAGTTTAATCTCAAATTTTACGTATTTCCAATCAAAAATAAAAAGTCACTTAACTCAGTTCAAATTCGGATTCTCTGGTTGTTTGAAATTTCTCTTGACAAATTAAATGAACAAGCAATTTAAACTCTAAAACCTAGCATGCACTAAGTTAAATCACGAGAAACGAAAATCCTACGTTTAAAATTCCGAACCAAACAAGAATTGAAACACGCATGAACTTCGGGATAAAAACTAAAGGCGAGAACTTTCCTACTTAATTAAAACATGCAAGACTAAGAAAGCATCTAATCACAATTTTAAATAACACTAATTTAAATGTAATCAAAAACTAAAATAGGAATCCAAGACTTCAAAAAGATAAACCAGAAATGGAACACAAAAAAAAAATCGGACTTTAATAATATTAAACTAAATTGAACCCAAGCAAAATTTAAATCCTAAGAAGATTTTTTTTTCTTTTTTATTTTTCTATTTTTTTTTTCAATAAGCTAAACCCAACTTTAATCGATTAAAAATTAACACAAGTAAAAAAATTTAATCTAATTCTAATATTAATTTATAAGAAAAAGAAAATAACTAATTTACGTAATAGTACCCAAACAAACTGTTAGCTTTGGTGTATTCCTAAGAGGGGGGTGAATTGGGTATTTAAAAATTTGTTCATAGGTTAACCAATCTAGCAGCAACATTACACAAACTTAGGGTCTTTCTATTTAATTATAAACTCAATCAACACATGTACTACATATAATGAATCAAGCATACAACATACATGTGCTAAAAAATAAAAATGCGAAAAATAAATTTACGAAAATATAAAGAACACGCATGACATGTTATCAGGGTTCGACCAATTGTGCCTACGTCCCCGCCTTGGCTACACCAACACAAAGATTCCACTAATGCTCACTTAACAGGTGGAACGACACTGGTTACAACCAGGTCAATTCACAGGGCTGACCTCAACCAACACGTCTTACCAGGATGACGCACCTAACTTTCCTAACCTGATCTAAACCAATCTAGGACTATTCAACAGGGCTAGTCTCTCTCTTCAGGCTCGCGCATGGAATACAACAAATGTGTATAAAAATTGTACACCAAAATGCACTTCTTACACAAACAAGTATGTATACCAGTACAACCCAATATAATCAATGCACCTCAATGATGTAAGAACTATAAGTTCGGTGCTTTATGTGTGCAATCAACACTCAAGGTTATGTCTATGGTCTATCAAGCACAAGAATGTATATTAAAGCAAGATTTAAAGCACAATATATGAATATCACAATATCAGATCAAGGTTTCAAATATGCAAGCTAGATGATTCAAACAACCTTAATAAGATGTTCTCAATGTTGTAAACACAATGGATGTTTGAATGCAAACATTGAAAATAATTTTTGCACACAAAAATATAGGCTAAGGTAACTTGCAAAGACAATGCAAGAACCATAAGCCACTAAGTCTTCCCACACAATATTTATCAAATAAAATTGATGGGAGAACTTAAAACTTTACTCTCAATAATAAAAATAATAAGCACAACAAATGAGAGTATGAGCTAAAAAGGATTAAACAAAAACACTCTAAATATACTCACAACACTTGAATGATTAAGGAAAATGAAGTTTTGAAGTGTATGGGAGTATTATAGGCTAAAAAGGGATTTTTGATTTTGAGAGAATTTTGGCCCTAATCAATTTGCTAATCCTTACTAATTATGACAGATGAACAAGTATGTATAGGCAAGGAGGATTTTTCGACCATTAGGGACTCAATGGGATAATTAAATTTGTTTTAAAAGTCATTAAGAAAACTAACCTAGTTTACCCCATTTATAAAATCTATAAAAATATTTTAACTTATGAGGTTCGGGTGCCCGGCTTGAGGTTCGGGTGCTTGAGCAGACTCACTCAGAAAATCAGTTTTTAATGGTTCGGATGCCCAAGTAGGGGATGGTCAGCTGAACAAAAGTCAGTAGCATTTGTCGCGCGGTTCGGGTGCCCGGTGCTAAGTTCGATTAATTGAACTAACCAATTCAGTCACCCGAGCCCTTTTTGAACACAAACATTCAGGCTCCCGGGTATTTGAAAAGTATTCTAACATATGTTCTGTCACCCGAGGGCGATAGGGTCAATACAGGTTCGGTCGCCCAAAGCCTGGTCAAACTGCTGACTTTCCAACAGTTCGGCACCCGAGGAGTTTTGAACTCCAGGGGTTTGGTCGCCCGACCTCTTTCATTTTATGCCTATTAAGTTTATTTTCACTTCAATTGATTTTCTAGATATTATAAGTGATATTAGGGACTTTCTTTTGTGCAAGTGTTGGGACCTAGGGTCTTTTCTAAGGTCTTACTGAGTACGCCAAAAAACCTGGCATCAGTCGACCGATCCCTAAGGTCTCTACGGTCTTTGAGCTTTAGTTCCTACATGCATGCCATGCATTAATTATTACATACCCGAATTGAATGATAATATAAATTACAACATCAACTAATCTTCAGGGTCTTCATGCTTCAAGCTTTCATGTGTCATCAAATATGAATTTGCCAATAAAAACCTGCACACAAACTTGAAAGCCATCAAATACAAAGAGTATTTGTCATTATCAAAACTAGGAATGACCCATAGGGTCAACACAAACTTTAGAAATTAAAACTTTAAATAAACATAACACATAAGCAAGCTTCAAAAATTAAAACTTTAAATAAAATTCCACCCAAAAAATACAATTATTTGATCAATGAAAAAAAAAAAAACAAGAACAATTAAAACTAGAAGAAGCAAAAAAAAAAAAAAAAAGAAGGAAGAAAGGAAGAGAGAGAGAGAGAGTAGTTATCCCGTGGGTGAAGCTTGCTGCAACTGGTCGTGGCTCCTTGTGGTTGACGGCAGCAGCAGGAATTGGGAAGAGTAGGGTGGAGGCCGCAGGTGTCACGCCCCGAACCCAAAAATGGGACCCAAGGGTGAAAATGTAATCTAACTTGTCCATGCATCCAACAATATAATCATACACATGAACAATGAATAAGGGTCCGACGTCGTGGGGTTCTTAAGCACCCTATACACATCCATAAGATCATATAAAGAGAAACTACGCATGATTGACTCAAGTGTGTCATTCTGAAGTTATACGCAAGTATGCGAAAGGTAATCCTTCAGTACTCCTCCTTTCTTTCTCTTTCTTTTTGATTTTTTTTTATTTTTTGATTTTTTGATTTTTTGATTTTTAAAAAAAAACCCGGTACGTGTACGTGCACAGTGTCACATGCGAATGCTCATCCCCCCTAACTAAAGTGGAACATTATCCTTAATGTGAAAGCATAGGGGAAATAGAAAATACTGTGCACGGGAAAAGTAAGGCGTACTTGAGTGGCGAAATAATGGAAAACAAAGATCGAACTACGAGAAAATAGACCTGAAAACTAACTAAAAATAAAATAAGATAAAATAAAAGGAAAATAAGGGAAAGAAAAACATCACAATTATCTTGGTGGAGGCTCTGGAGGAATTTCGTTTGGTGGCTGCGTCTATAAATTGCATCGGCGGGTCTCCAAATTTGAGTTGCCAAAATCGATCAGTCTTCAAACCTGCACGAAAATCAACCTCAGATAAATTAATGCGTGTCAAAATACCAAACAATTTGTGTGCAAGTCGACCCTCTTGTGTTGACAAGAAAGGGTCTTTATTCAACATCGTTTCTAGGAAATTTGCTTCTTTACGAACTAACGTGTGATGGGAAGTTATTGGAGCAATTACCTGTAGTTCTTCAGAAGCATTAACATTAAAGGTTTTACCTGGTTCTTTGAAAATTATAAGCTCACCAGACTGGTCACCCTCTTTATCGGGTGTACATATCATCATACCACTGCAAGATTCTGCGTCCTCATTAGTCTCCTTAACATCTGATTCAGGCAGGGATGACGGTTCCATGGTTTCTGAGCTCGGAGTATGAGGTACCATAGGTTGGTACTCCATATGAGTATCAGTCTCCTTATAAACTAACTGTTTCGCTTGTGGGCTCGTTTCCTCTAATTTTTCTTTGAATTCATCTATTTCAGCCGTAACTTCCGGTGTTGGGACAACTATTTGCTCGATGATGAGCATTTCAGATTGGGGATCATCTTTCTCGCTACTGAAGGTGATGGTGGCCTCTGCTGTCTCAAGAGAAACATCATGTATTTGTTGTTGCGGTTGCTAGTACTCTTGAGAACTAGGCTGAAGTTCTGCGAGTGTTTCCTCGTTTTCTAAGATGTCCAACTGTGTGCTTATCGCATTAATGGTGTCCCACAATTCATTATTATGATCGACTTGAGTTTGCATGAACTGCTGGAGCATGTTCGCCATCTGAGTTATGCTATCCTCCAGAAATTCCGACGGCGTACAGCTCTGAGGAATCTGTGGTGGCTGGTATTGAGGTGGAGGAATATCCGGGCAGTTTGGTGGTTCATATGCATCACCACCACTAATTGTGCTGATAGGATATGCAGTCATGGGTGCTTGAGTGTATCGTGTGTTGTACTGTGGGACATTGTCAGCTAAGTAATCAAAGAATGATAATACCTGATCGGGATCCTCGCTGACGGGCTCTCCATTAGACATAATCTGGACAAAACATTTGTAATCAGGGGTAAGAGCAGTATAAAAATAATCAACTAACCTCCATGAGTCGAACTCGTGATGTGGACAAGTGCTTAGTAGATCCTTGAATCGCTCCCAGCAAGCCCGAAATGTCTCGTCATCCTGCTGCACAAAATTAAGAATCTGTTCCTGCAAAAATTGAGTTTTCTGTGAAAGACAAAATGCATGCAGAAATTCACACTCCATATCAGTCCAATTAGTGACAGAATAAGGTCTCATAGAATGAAACCAAATCAGTGCCCTATCCTGCAAAGTAGTAAGAAATAAATTCAGTCTAGTAGATTCGTCAGCTCTAGCATGAGAGAAAAACATGTTGCAGGTTAACTCAAACTCTACTAGGTGCTGATAAGGGCACTCAGATTCCTTCCCGTTGAACTCGGGTAGCAGTGACGTCCTCCCGCGCTGCATCATGAAATTAAGCTCATCATAAGGCAAAATAGTATAAGAGGATGCAGTGGCATATTCAAGCTGCATAAAATCTATTATCGTGCGCGGTGCAGGTGCAGCCATTTTTCAAAACTCAAAAAAAAAAATTTTTCTTTTTGTTTTCTGTTTTTTTTTTATTTTTTGTTATAAAACTAATAAAAACGACGGGAAAAACGCAAATTTGAGACTCAGACCGACATTCCCCGGCAACGGCGCCAAAAAACTTGACTCACTCGAAAAATGAGCAGCTCGAAAGCTATCCCAAGTATAGGAGTTCTGTCGTGTAATATTAAGCCCAAGGGTTAGATCGTCTCCTCGGGAAATGCGTTTTAATCTCAAAGTTTACGTTCGTCCAATCGAAAACAAAAATGCACTGAACTTGATTCAGATTCAGGTTTTTCAAGATGGTTCAATTTCACTTTTGATAAATTAAATAACACGCAATTTAAAACCCTAAACTAACATGCACTGAATAAAAGAAAACAAGAATAGAAACCCTACATCTACCTAAGGAAACATTGGGACATGCGTTAATAATAATTGGAAACCTAAAACATGGAACTAAAACATGCGAGAATGGAAACTCTAATCTACCTAAGGAAACATCGAAACACGAGCTCATTAAAAATGGCAACATTGATCATGGAATTAAAGCACATAATGGAAACTCAATTAGACACAAACGCACATACTAAAATCGAACCCTTAACAAAACTACGAAAATTAAATCAAGCATCATATTTTAAAAGCAAACACAAACTTAACGATAGTTCAAAACACACAAACAATACGGAGCGCAATAAAAATATAAACTTAAATAAAATGGACCCTAACTAAACCAAACTTTGATAAATAAAAAAACAAAATACTTTTAAACATTGTTTTAGGACAAAACTAGACATCACCATATTAAACTTCTAAATTGAAACATTAAACAAATCTAACACAAACTTAATTGAAAGAAAAGAAAGAAATAAATAAATAACAGAATACTGCAATAGAAAAAAAAACTAAATAAATATTTCAAGCAAAAATCCCTAAACAATAATCAAAGTAAAAAATCAAAACTTTAATAAATTGCAATACAAATTAACATCCAAACTCAATGACAATAATAATAACAATCAAAAGTTAAGAAGAAAACTGGAAGAGAGAAAGAGAGAGAAGCTGCTGTGTTTGGAGAGAGGGGCTGCTATGGAGAAACAGGGGAAAGGGTAAGAGCAGAGGGGAGAAGAAAAGCAAGAGAAACAGCAAGAAAGGAAGAAGGAACAGCAGAAGAGAAGCTGCGAGAGAGTGAATAGAGAAAAGCTAAGGGAAAGAGAAGGAACAAGAGGAAGAAGAAGAAGAAGAAGAAGAAGAGAGGAGAGGAGAGGAGAGGAGAGCCCTCGGGGCTGCCTGCCGAACAGGGGGAAGAAAAGAAAGAAATTTAAAGGAGGAAAGAAGCTGCCCTAGGACCCGGATCCAACCAACTTGACCCGGCAACTTGACCCGAATTGTTAGTTGAGACATGTGCTTTCGAGCATGTCATTGCATCTGTTAGTTGTTCTAAATGTCCCGAAACTGGTGATAAAAAAGATACAAGGTATGTTGCTTCTTTTTTCTAGGGATTTAAGGATGGAAAATAAAAAATGAAATGGAGGGCTTGGAAGAAATTGTGTGTTCCCGTGGAGGAGGGTGCATAGGAGTAAGGGACATTTCGGAAGTGCAACGGTCTTGTTCATGAAGTTTGGTTGACAGTTATTAACACAAAATTCTTTATGGGCTAGATTTTTTAAAGTTAAATATGTGAAAGGAGGACATATTGCTCTTTGCAGGGTATGCCTAAGCTATTAAATAAATCTATGTAGAAGGTTAGAGAAGGAGATGTAAAATTATGGTATGATATGTTTCTGGATTCAAGACCTTCATTTTCAGAATGTCCAGATGGTGCACATTCACATATCAGATTAAAAGATTTGGTTATCAATAATGCGTGGGATGCGAAAAAGTTGCAAAGGATTCTAGGATTTAATAAAGAGGAAGAAGTGATGGAAAAAGTTGGAAAACTTAGAAACTCTTGGGACATACTGCTATGGCTCCTGGAAAAGGATTGTTGACTTTTTGAGTCTAATCCCTATTCTGATGCTGACAAAGCACATATTTCTTATGTGTGTATTTAGCATGTGAACAGGTCCATTAATTTAACACACATATAAGGCAACGGTGATGGAAGCTTGCAGGACTTAAAAACTATACGATCAAGCGCATTCCATGAAGTCGGAAGAGCAAAAAGACGAAGACATTTGTTTTTAATTTGTATATGCATTTATTTTTTATCTTTGATTTGTAATATTGCATGCATCTGTATGATGTTTTTGAATGCTCAAAATGACCGTAGATAGACCTTAGGGACCAGCATATCTCACCAAAAGTTTTTTTCTAAATAGACCAAAATCATACAAAGTTTTTGGAATAGCTTTAGGGTCAAAATCGGGGCTAAAATGACCTAAAAATGACCTTAGGACACTCACTCATGCATACCCAAACATGGTCATTTGAAATAGCGTGACTGTGGCTTAAATAGGACCGAAATGCACAAAATGTGCACATTCAGTTGACTGAAATCCTATGTACAAAATGCCTCGGTCGACCGAACGCGGTTCGGGTCAACTAGTTGACCACAGTCCGGTCGACTGAACTAGGTAGTTCATTTTAGCCCTTTCGACCGAACCTAGGTCCAGGTCAACGATTGACCATGTCCTGGTTGACCGAACTCTTGTAATTCAAATAGCTCCGGTGACCGAAACCTCCTAAAGTCAACTTTTTGACCATCTGGTCGACCGAACCCAAAATGTACTTCAACGCTCTGGCGACCGAGGGTCCTCGGGAGATGCCCCAACAAACTGATCGACCGAACTTCTCAGCTCAAAATGTCTCGGTCGACCGAACCCCGTTGTTTTGAAAAATCGCCTCTTTTGGTCAATCGACCAGTTAGTTCATTTTCACCCTGGTCGACCGAACCGCGCTAATTTGGAAAAATTGCCCTTCCTGGTCGACCAACCCTGAAGTTCAAAATTGGTCCGAACGACTGAGTCATATGAACTTCGTTTGACCGAAAGTCTTCTGGTCGACCAGTGCTCTCGGGTTGGTCCGAATTTTTATCATAGTTAACTTTCTAAAACGAGGTTAATTTTAATTAAACGTCGTTAAACTTTTTATAAAATGACTTCTGTGTCCCCAACGGTCATATTTCTCACAAACTCTATAAATACCCTCTCATTACTCCAGATTAGTAACTTTGATTAACTCTAAATTTCTCTCTATTCTTTGGTTAATCAAAGTTCCTCCAAAATGTTTTTTATTATTTAAATCACCTTTTTGGGGTCAAATATCTTTTATTCAAATCTCTCCAACTATCTTTCGTGTATTTATTTCAAAATCTTCTTTGAGGAGATTATTTTATTTAGGGCATTTCATTTGCACATATTCTCATTAAGCATCAAATATTTCAAAAACATTTCTGAGAATATTGCTTAAATGTTCTCTTGGAATTTTATTGAGCTTAACTCCTAGATTCTCCAAATATTTCTAACTTCCTTAAATCTTTGTAGGAGAACATAATACATATTTTTTATACACATTGCATTTGTGCAAAATCCATTGAAAGAGAAAAACCCTAGGTTCTCTTATATTTTCATCGAAATACCTTTTTGGAGAAAATCTTTTATTAGCGTTTAAATATAGTTAAATACCCTTACTCCCCTGAGCATATTTCATATCATTGGAGTGTATGTTTTTATGAGCTTAACGTGTACATCTCTGCTTGTATTTAAGAAGCATATTTTTATGTACAAAATGGTTTTATTGTAACGATCCGGTTCAGCCCATTAATTGAACTGGAGAGTCTCAGCTCTGTAAGTGAGACCAGCTCGGTTCAGCTCGAAATTGAAATGGGGAGTCTCAGCCCCACAATTGAGACTAGTTTGGCTCAGCCTAGTAATTAAGCTGGGGTTTTCCTCGCCCCGTAAAGAGAGGATGTAAAAGGATTTTGCTCCACCCGGTTAAGCGAGCAGGTATAGTGGAATCCTTGGGGGTAAGCCCAAGGCGAGGATGTAGGTTGGTTTGGCCAAACCTCGATAACAAATCTAGTGTCGCTCTCTCTATCTTATTTAAATTCCTGCACTTTAATTTTAGCATGTGTATGAATGTTTATTTAATGTCAAAATTACTCTCATGCACACATTTTATTTAAATAAGATACTACACACATATATGTTTGCTTTTATTGTTAAACTCACTTTACATAAATATGTTTATGAACTATGGTGAATCGGTGAAACACTTAAATGAGCCGAAAAGTTTTGAAAACCCAATTCACCTCCCCCCCCCCCCTCTTGGGATCACACCAATTCCAACAAGGATGGTTGCTTTAATAGAAAGTCCGCATGGGATGTTATCAGAGTTAGAGCTCCAAAATTTGATTTGGCAAAGTGGGGTTAGAATAAATGGTTACCGAAGAAAATTGCTATCTGTATATGGAAGGCTGTTTTTAAGTGCTTAAGTGTTGATGAAAAGGTGAGAAGGGTGGGGGTATTACTTGCTTCAGTGTGTAATTGTTGTGAGATGAAGCAACTAGAAGATATGGAGCATGTGTTAAATAAGGGAGACCTTGTTGCTGATGTATGGAGGAAGGTTTCAGTGGAGGTAGGTGTAGCTTCCTTAGGCAACAAAGTTGGAAAGAAAGAGTCCAAATGTGGTTTAACAGTGCTTCCCGATACTCTTAATTGGGAACATTGATGGGTTTGATTCATTGTTTAGTGGTTTGGAGGTTGTGGAGAAGGAGATGTGCAACTAGAATGGAGGGAAAATTGAAGAGTAGTACAGATATGTGGCTATCCATTAAGTATTGGGTGGGGTGTTGGCCTTGCAAGGTTTAACATCTTACTGTAATGCTAACAAACAAGTAGAACTTAACATATTTGGTTAAGTAATGTTATTCCAGGATTCAATGATGAATGCAAGGTCAAGTGTTTAGAAGAATTCATGAAAGCTTGTACTTCAAAGAAGGATGATTATATGAAAGTTAAAGCATGGATTCAAAAATGGATTGAAAGATAAAGATTGAAGACAAAGAAAAACTCAATGAAAAGCTTGAAGTATCTTAAAGCTTGAAGATGAAAAGACCAAAGCATGGAGACTCAAAGTTTTCAAGATTAACAAAAAGTTTAGAAGTCTTCATGTAAGTGAATTAATATTTAAATATCTTTTGAAATATTGTTGGAGCTCTTTAAGGGACCAATATGAACTTAAGAAACTCATTTTTGAATCCATAAAATATTTTATGAAAAATCAAATCATAAGTGTAAAGCTGAAATGGAAAAATCAAAAAGAAAAACCAGTCTTTTGTATTTTATGAAAAATCAAATCATAAGTGTAAAGCTGAAATGGAAAAATCAAAAAGAAAAATCAGTCTTTTGTCTGTCCAGCCGACTGACTTAACCAAGGCAAAATTACCTAGCCGACTGACTCAAAATGAACTGTGTTTTGCCAGTCGACTAACAATTTCTTGAAAAAAATTTTGGGAGACAGAATGGTGCCAGTCGCCTGTCCAGCCGACTGACCCTATGATTTTTGAACTACCCAATTGCCTGTCCAGCCAACTAACTCTACGGATTTCATTTTTTAAAACCCCAATGGAAAAATTTCAAAAATTGGTTTTTCAAAATATGAACTTTGTAAAAACTTGGGAAACACTCAAAGTCACTGGGGGAATAAGGAAACTAAACCTAGAATGCCTATAAATACTTCCTTAATCTTAAGATTTCAAAGAGACAAGCAATTACACAATACACTTGTATCAAATCTCTCAACCTCTTTCAAAGCTTTCAATTGCTCAAACTCTTGCTGAAGATATATCATCTAAATTTCTATTGAAATACCAACCCAAGGTTCTCATACTGAATTTTCTCAAAGCACAAAGGAACCCTTGGTAAATTCTACTCTTGAGCTTCAATTCTATTTCTTTGTGGTATTTAAATTATTGAAGTACCTAGAGCTGAAATTGTACTAATCTACTCTGTTTTGGGAGTGCTTTGTACGCAGTATTTTCTTCATATTTTGTGTAGTTCTTGGACGGTTCGAGGTGTTCAGATCGTTGGCTAAGCAAGGGGATATTGCTTAGAGAGACGGGCTCTAACCTATGTAAGGAGTGACCAGATGAGGGGATATCGTTTGGAGAAGGCGGACTTTAGCCTTAACCAAAGAGTATTGTAAAGGTATTGTTCCGCCCATTAAAAGAACAAGTTTACTAAATCCTTTGGTGGTTTGCCAAAGGCGAGGACGTAGGCTGGGTATAAGCCGAACCTCGTAAAAATCTTTATTTCACTTTCTCTTTCCCTATTCTTTATTTTCAGTATATATTTAAATTGTGTGGATGGTTTAAATTTGAAAATCATATAAACTACGTATATTTGGAAATCAAGTAAACCTTAAAGTTTGATTTTGATTTGGGTTGCGGAAACCGAAAGAGAGTACATTGGTTGAACCATTCTTTGCAGAAACCATATGAGAGTACGTTAGTTGGCTAAACACCCCAAAGATAAATTAACTTAAGAGTTTATTTGAATTTTAAAGTTTGGAAAGAGTAATTGGATTTTATATTGAACATCATATTGAAGAAGAAATTTCATGTATACAGAGCTTTATTCAAACTCATATTTACTACAAGGCTGAACACAACATAAAAGCTGAAAGTTACATCTACTAATCTTGAATGTTTCCATCAATCTTATAGTGCTGAAGTGAATTTATATTTGGCAATCAAATTGGTTGTGTTGGTTTGGAAAGTGTGATTAATTGTTTGATTGTTTTTACTTTCAAAGTGTGGTTGAAGATTGAATGTTTAATTGTTTTATTGGTTGATTGTTCTTGTTTGATTGATAAAATAAATAAACAAGTCAAAGAATTGGTTAAATCACAAAAGAAGTTAAGGACTTTAAAAGAACTAAAGAGAAAATTTTAAAAAGCCCATTCACCCCCCTCTTGAGAAGCTATTCCTAATTTTATGGGAGTTTTGAGTAAGAACATGACAAGAATGAATCAGTTAAAGGATGCTGATGTTCAGATATTACAGAATCTGGAAATGAAAATTGTGAATAAAAGAAATAAAACTATGCAAGGTGTAAGATGATTAAAACCGAAGCAGGGGAGGTTGAAACTAAATTTGAATGGGAGCAGCTTGGGGAACCCAAGGCCGATGGGTGATAGTGGCATCCTTAAAGACCATACATGTTCTTTTATTTTTTATTTTTCAAAATATTTTGATTCTTGTTCAAATAATGAAGCTAAATTGAGAGCTATGATAGGAGGAATAAAGATTGACAAACATTTGGACTATAGACATCTCAATTTTTACCAAGCCTTCTTGAAACGACCAAGAAGAGGGTTGTAATAAAGCTGATCTTAAGTCAAATTAAAGTCTCGTTTGTTTTCAAGCTTTAAGCCCTTTTTCAAAACTTAAAGGTCTTTTTACATCTTTTCCAAATTTAAAGAGGGCTTTTCATGAACCTTGTTGATTAATCTTCATAGTCAGGAACCCCACCATTTCGAAAAGTGATAAAGTACTTAAGTCGAATCTTGGTGTCATAAGAAATTCTCATTTCGTCTAGAGTCCTTTGAATTTAAACCTGGAGTTTAAATTTCAAATTTGTTTGAGGTCAAACTTTAAATGCTCAATTTGCGAAATTATTTATTCCTGACCTTTTTAATTAATCGGGTGGGTCATTTGATGTTAAAATCAGAGATTCATTTTAAGATCATACTTTAGTAACCAGGGTCTTTTAAAAGTCCAATGATCAACAATATCAGGTCAAAATTAAGATTTGTATGTGAAATTATGTACTGGGATGGGTAGGTTTGAAGTACATACATAGGTAAACAATAAACAAAGGAAAATACACAGGAAAAATAAATTGTATACACTGTTGTTGCAAGAAATAAATCCGGGGTACATACATCAGCATACATTCATAAAAATTACAAAATAGAAAATTCAAAAAAGAAAAGTGGACAAGCCCGTGCCCTCCAATCCTTGGTTGCCAGCTGAAGAGCATCTTCCAAATCACCTGCAAACAAAATGCAAAAATAAAATGAAATAAAAGAAACTGAGTCCTCTTATTCCAATATGCCACATGTAAGCACCCCAAAATTTCCACCATCCCGGTGTTGCCACCTAGATCACTCCAATTCACCTGTGCCTAGGGGAATAAGAATTGGTTAGCCAAGAAATCCGAAAAATTAGAAAAAGGGGACTACACGTGCGGGAAATTATTCCCTAACATAGGCCGTTGGCGGGGAATTGCTAAGGAAATGGGCAGCAAAGGCCATCCTAGACTCCCTATAAATAGGGAGGCTCGTGCACTGTAGAAGGAAGGAAAAGGAGCTTAGAAAAACATTGCAAAATTTAGGAGGCAATACCTAGCCTAGAAACACTACCAGAATTAGGAGAGAAAGAAATTAGGAAGAGAGGGGAGGTTTTGCCCATTTTTATAAAAAAGGAGAGAGCAGAGAGTGAGAATTTTTCTTGGCAAAATCGAGGTGCATTCGGAGAGACAAGAGGAGCTAAAGAAGGGAGAAGCAGAGTACTAGGTCAGAGAATCATACCAAAGAACCCTCACATATATATAAAAGGGAGAAGAAGACAGGAGGAGCACAAGATTGGGTAAACCTCTTCTCTCCATGTCTTAATTTTGAGGAGTTATTTTGCACCATCCTGTTCATACTTGAATGCAGGTACCTCCCTAGTAATCAGGTTCTCTTCAGAACGCAAGTGTAGTGTGTTTAAGGCTCAGACCCGAACCCATGTCAGGGTTTGAATCCCTTGGTGACTACCCAAATTGGATCTTCATTTTCGAACTCGGATCCTATACCATTCACCCGGTTGGACCCAACTTGAACTCGAAGCTCAATCCCAAATCTAAATCCTTCTACCCCAAACTTGAACCAGAATTCATATCCAAACCTTTCAAAACAGCCCGTTATCCATTTATAAAGTAGGCCCATCACCCATTTTCAAATTAAACTCGAGGCCCATTTTTGAACTTAAACCTCTAGCCCATTTTGAAAACCAACCTGAGGCCCATTTCTTGTTTAAAACTCCCTAGCCCATTACCCGTTTTGAAAATCTATCGGCCCCTATTAGAAAATACTGACCCCTGAGGCCCATTTCCTGTTTAAAACTCCCCGATCCATTACCCATTTTGAAAATCTACCAGCCCCTTTTGAAAAAATACTAACCCCCAAGCCCATTTAGCTAAACAAACCACCTTGGCCCTTTTCTTAAAATAAAGCCCGTTATCCACTTCAAAAAAAAGCCCAACCCCCCATTTTAAGGTCAGCCCAATCCTCTATTTTAAACCAAGCCCAACCACCAACACGTGTTAAACCCATACGTGTTCAAGCCTACTCGGGCTCGCCCGAGTCTACTCGACCCATTGGGTTGACTCTTACGAGTCAATCCTGATGTGATTCACCCCAACTCTCCAGTTTGAAGATGAGCTGCTCGTCTTCGTCCCCACTCCAAAACTAGAACCCCAACATTTCACCATCAAGCACACAGAACGCAGCTGATACATCACCAGTACTTTTCATAATGAAAATAAAAGAAAAGCAAAAACTGTAAAATAAAAGGGTAGGGGTAAGGGATACTTAGCTTGGGTTATGCCTTCAACGGTGTGATTAACTGAACCCCTGTCCCAAACCTTGCTTTTAGGAACACCCTTTCGTGTTCAAGGTACGAACTCTGGCACTTCATAAAGGTTGCAGGAACTTTAAAAATTTAGGGAAAATGAGAGGAACCACTTATGGTTAAAAGAAATCAGGATTTTCAAAAACTTGTTTGGGTATAGAGAGAAGAGAAGAGAAGAGAAGAGAAGAGAGGAACAAGAGGGAGACAAGAGAATAGAGAAATGGAGGAACAAAGAGGAGCAGAGGGAGTGAGCAAATAGAGAGAGAAAGGGAGAGTGATCAGAAAACAAGAAGAGAGCTCGAGTGATGGAAAGTAGAACAGAAATATCGCGGGGTTAAGGTTTCAGAGGGGAGTTAAAGAGAAGAGAGGAGAAGAAACCCTAGAGTTTCTAAGAGTAATTGGGGAAGGAGAGAAAGTGTTCGGGAGAGGAGAGTGTGAAAAATGAAGAAAAGAAAAAATTTTGGATTAAACATGAAAAGCCTCAGGACCACAGGATATTGACACGCGGCATGCTTCAGTGCACTTGATCGAGTGGTGTACGAAGCGTTTCCATAGCCATTGGATCTCTGATCATCATCGACGATTAAGATCACCCCGGGCCAAGGAACATCATGAAACCTTGCACGCTTCCCTCACTCGGCGACACGTGGCATGGGCATCACCCTCGCCATCAAAGTGGACAGGTGTTTCTCTTGTCAGCCATTCGATCTTTACGACGTGTCAACGCACCAGATCTCACCACATCAGCGTTTCTGACACACCTTATTACAACCATTGGATTTGTCTAGTATTAACGACAGAGATCATCCCTCTGCCAGGAACCACAAGTGTTGCTCACTCCTTCATCCACGTGCACCCATTCCCCTCACGCGTCAATCAACACATGGCCCCCTTGGTCTCCTTCACCATTAATGTGTGTAGGCGCACTCAGGGTCCCTCCTGGCCGTTGGATCCACATCTCCATGTACATCTGCGATTGCGCCATGTTGTGGATCTCATCGGCATCTTCCGCGCCACTCTGGCCTCGCCACGTGGCACTTCTTGGTCCGGACCTGGACCTAAAAAATGGTTTTCCCTTTAAATTGGATAGAGCCCGACCAATCCATCCCCTCCTTGAACCGGATTACTCCGGTTCTTCTTTATTGTATATTTCCAAATAATTCCCTTCTAAAATCCATAAAAATCATAAAAAATTGAAAAGGACACATAAAAATTCACAAAAATCTGAAAATTTCTAAAAGCTTTAAAATTTGTTTACACTTGAAAATTTTTGAAGGAAATCCAAGAAAAGTTTCGAAAACATTTTTTTGAAGGTAGGATTGTTTCCTTACATCCAAAATTTCAAAAATATGTTTTAAATTCCCAGTCAAATTTTCAAACTCTAACTTTCATGGCTTTCACCTCAAATTTTGTTTGGAAGAATGGTCTCGACCAAGACCTTAAACTGGTTTTCCCCCAGACTGGTCAACGTTTGACCGGTTCATCAACCCTCGAACCGGTTCGCGCCGATTTTCTCCATTGTACTTGATTACTATTATGATATTCTACAAAATTCACAAAAAATCACAAAAATTCTCGAAAATCCCAAAAATATTTTCACACTTTAATTTCCATTGATTTTATTTGTGTTATTTTTAAGTTTGGGAAAATAAAAAAAATCACAAAAATGTTTTCACACTTAAGAGAAATCACAAAAATGTCTTTTTAAGCACAGAAAATCATTTTTATCTCGAACAAATTTTAAAAACCTCCCGGAATAGTATTCTTCCTATTTAGAGAAACCTACAGATTTCAAAACCCCCGGGAGCGTATTTTGTATCCTATTTTCGATTTTTTTTCCTAATGATTGCAACCAAGGGCATAAATTCTTCGAATTACTAGATTGCCTCGATTCTGAGGAAATACCTATATAGTATTTTTATTCTTTTGATTTTTGAAAGGGAGTAGTTTTGAAAGACTTATCAAGTTTATTTTAGGGATATTTTTTTATTAATCTGGTATCGTTCATAAGAACGGGCGCGTAAGGGGTGCTAATATCTTCCCCTCACATAGCCGTACTCATGTAGCCAACCACTGCCGAATAAAAAATGTCTGTAAGTACGATGGGTCCGCCACACCCAGGTCCGAACTTCCAGGTGGACGTCTACACTCTACACTGAAAGCCACATCGACTATCCATCTCTCACCTCCTCGTGGGGTGGTTAGCACCAATCTGAACATAGATATCTGATATATAAGCTATGGTACCGTGCTCCTGAACTGAACTAAACTAACATTCGAGTTCTGATAACATATAATACATGATAATATAGCATTTAACATAAATGAATTCATAGCATTTTCTATAATTTCATAAATACGGCCCCGTGCCAAACATTTCATAAATATGGTCTCGTGCCAAACATTTCATAAATACGGCCTCACGTCGAAATCATACGTAAAACATGGCCTCACGCCGGCTATCAATCATGGTCTTGCACCGAATATCTCATACATATCATTCTAAATAATGAATCAATTATCAAGTATTTTCAACATCATTTTGTACTATAATATTTCATATTCCTGAAAACATGCTTCATTTATAACATAGTCATATCATAATACCTCTCATGTAAAGTAATATTCATGCCACACATTTTTTGTATAAAACCATACTTTATATTCTAAAATCATAATTTCTGGCATCTCATACATATATATACATTTCAACATAATAACAGTATTTTCCCAAATGTACATTTCCTTCGTAATATACTGATATAATACATGTTTTACTAAAAATAAATTTACTGATAAATATTAATAATTTGTATGGAAAATAACTGCTTTAGTTTATTCCCTTACTTGACACTAAAAGAAACCCCTTAAAATTTCTAGTCTTGCACTCGCAGGGTTCCCCGTTCAACTCCCTGAAAACAATAACTCGCAGAACTAGACTTTGGTATTTCCATGTGAATATCATTTCCTACAACTACAATAAAACCAAATTTGGCATAAAAATCCTTACCTCAACTCAAGGATGAATTTCGACTAGCTTCCACCAACGATCCGCTCTAGTAGATTTGGAGAGAACTTCCCCAAGAGCATTGTGGTGGCCTTAGATTGTCGATCCGACGAGCGACGAAGCTGAAATTGAGGAGAAAAGAGAAAGAGAGAGAGAGAGAGAGAGAGAGAGAGAGAGAGAGAGAGAGAGAGAGAGAGAGAGAGAGAGAGAGAGAGAGAGAGAGAGAGTGAGAGTGAGAGAGAGATTTCTTAATTTTTATGTTTAAATCAGGATTTTGGGTTATTTACAGGGCTGGATTCATCGACGAGACACGTCACCTCATCAACGAGTCCTGTAGAAAGTTCGTCGATGAACTTTCATCTTTGTCAACGAGTTTTGGACTTCCCAAAATCCTCTCTCGGTATCTTCTCATGGACGAAATTCTTCTTCATCGACGAGACCCTCTTGTACCCTCATCCACGAATCCCTTATCTTCATCGATGAGGACTTGATAAATTTCTTCAGTTTATTTCTCCCAAAGTCTGCTGCCTCATTCTATTTCTATTTCCATTTTCCTCCCTCTTTATTATATAAATACCATTATTCTTCGGGTCATCACACTTCATCCTGAAGCCGGCCCGCAATACCTGGCGTCAGCCCGTAGCCTGTACACGGCGTCCACAATACATAGCTAGTCCCAGACTCCCATGACATCGATCGGTACAAATTGGTGGATCCAATCCCTTCGGTGATCAGCCGGTAAGGCTCATGCCCTGGGATATAGAGTCGGACACTCTTGCCAAACATGGCCTAGTGATTTTATACGCCCACGAATATAGTGCCGGACACTTAATACCTGAAACAACTCAGAATCCAGTTCCAATTGCATTCCACAAAACACAACTATGCATGCTCATATAACCAAACATATCACACCCATTTGGTAATCTAAAATCATGGTTTTCCAAACATATACAGTTTAAACAAAGTCAAGGTACGGTCATCCCTATTACACAGTATAAATCAACATATACAAATGGTTTTCACAAAACCAGGGGGCCAACCCAATACCCCCTTTTTCTCTAAATTGTAATCATGAAAAACTCATAGTTTTACCCATTAGATTCCCCAAAATAAGTAACCAAAATACACACAAGACCGTGGACCATAGTTTTACCGAGTCCGATTTTGAAAATAATAGACATAAACTGATTCCCCTTACCTTTTCCCCAAATGGAAAATCCCAAACTCCGAGGTCCCTAAACGGCAAACCGAGTTCCAAAACCTGCAACGTACGGTACAGAATATACTTAGGACTCCATTCTTTACAAAACTAATAGAACGAAAATGAAAATCGAGCCTTACCTCAATTTCATGCAAAAACCCAAAAATATCAGAACCAAAAATCTGATCCGTAGAACTTGTAGAGAATCCTTCCACGATCCTCGTGGTAACTTCGAATCAACAATTCTCACTTCCTATGGCGAAGAAATCTAGAGAGATGGAGAGTAGGAAGAGTTTCTAGAGAGATAGAGAGAGAAATTGAGTTTTTTTAGCTGAGAAGTAATGGAAATATCTATTTATAGTACCTTTGACTCTGCCTTCCTCGTCGACGAATGGCGTCCTCATCGATGAGTCCATAGAGACACCTCGTCAACGTAGAGGTGACCTCGTCGAGGAGCATGAGATTCTCGATTTCTTGAAATCTCTTAACTTCTCCTCGTCGACGAACACCTGAAATTTTTTGCATTCAAAAAACCTCTCAGCTTCTCCTCATCGATGAATCTCAGAACCTCGTTGATGAGAAATATAGGGCCTTCGTTGATGAACTTTGGCTTTGTCAACGAAGCCTACTTAATTACCATTTTTCCCCTCTCTCTTAATTAAATCCATTTTTCATAGTTCGGGTTCTTACAGCAGGTCTTCTAATCAAGGCAGACTCTCAGCTAGGGTGGTTGGTTTCGACTAGGATGGCTAGCAGCAGATGGGGCAGCACGAACTAGTCGAGAGAGAAGGAGCAGCAGCAGACGCACACACTAGCACCACAGGAATTCTTCAAGGCAGCAAGCAAGCTCAGGTGTGGCTATACGTGAGAACAGCAACTTCATCCGCTTCTTGGGCAACTACAGTAGCTCTGCAGTAGGAGAAGCTCGGTTTGTAGCACAGGGAGTGACCGGAGTAGGGAGGTAGCAATGATGGAGGAAGGAAGAAGGAGAGGAAGAGAAGAAGCGAGGAAGAAAGGGAAAGAGAAAAAGGAAGAAGAAAGAAAAAGAAGGAGAAGGAGAAGGGAAACGAAGGAGGAAGAGGGGGCTCTAGTTATGACAGAAAGGAGAGAAAACTGAGGGAAGGAAGAGGGCTAAGAGTAAGGGTTTGAGAGTTAGAGAAGGAGAAGGAGAAGGGAAGATGGGGCCAGTGCGGCTTGAAGAAAAAAAAAAAGATTTATAGAACAAAGGGGGGAAGCCCTACACGCAAGGATGCCCGAAAAAAGGGACCCGGCCTGACTACATGACCAGGTCACATCAAAACCAACTTTAAATTGTTTTTTTTATTTTTTTTTCCTTTTTTTCTTATTTGTTTTTCTCTGTGAACGAGACCAATATTGACCCTCATGGAGCCCGCTTCTCTCAAAACTCAAAACACAAAAGTTGTAGATAATCTTTTCATCTTTCTCAAAAATTTTGAATCATCTCAATTGGAGTTCAGAAGAAAAATTTATGCACGAATTACAAATTGCTGACGGTTTTAGCTCTCGATAATTTTCCCACGATAAAGAAAATGTCAAAAATTCATAAATTGCTCAACAAAACCCAAATATTATAAATAGGATACTGTATTAAAATATTGAGAGTAATTAGGTATTTAATTAAAATTATAAACTTCAATGCAAGAATTAAAACGCCTAATTACACAATTTAAGCGCGTAATCACACCCCACCAACTAACGTTTTGTTAATCTCTAGCAAATAATGTGAATGAATTCAAGGGCGGTATCTATAAATACTAACTTCAGAAAACATGAAATTAATGCCCATGCAACACAATCATACCGTTTCACATACAAGAGTATAACTGAATTTCACACAAACTCATTCATATTTAATGCACACTCTCCAAAGCATGTCACTCATGCGAGTTTCATCGTTTTTGTTGGCTTTTTGAGTTCGATTTCTGTTTTGATGCTGACAAACCACCAGTATCTTATGTGTGCATTTAGTTTTTGAACAAGTTCTCATTTTAGCACGAACATAAGATACCGCAAAATGGAAGCTAGCAGGGACATAAAGCTCACACACTCCTGGTGAATTCCACTAAAAATGAAGAGCAAGAGAAGAAGACATTTTGATTTTAAATTTTTATTGGATTTAATTTTTATACTTTTGGTTTGTAATAACGCATGCATTTGTATTATATGTTTTGAATGCTCAGAAAAGCGGGAGATTGACCATAGGGACCGAATGACCTTAGGGCATGGTCGACCGACGCTAGGTTTTTGGGCGTACTTGAAAAGATCTTAAGTCCCAAGACACATGCACTAAAAAGGTCCCAACATCACTTATTATATTTGGGGAATTAAATTGGCTAAAAAAACTAAATTTAATTGAAAATGTTGAGAGGGTTCGGTTAAGCCGTGTAAAACGGCTCGAGCGACCGAACAAGTTAACATGTTGAGTTGGTGTTCAGGCACCCGAACCACTTTTGAGTGTATCTCCCTCGAGCACCCGAACCTGCGCTAGGTTCCTTTTCAACAATCCAAGCACCTAAATGATTACGCTCAAAATGTGCTCGGCTAACCAAATTGGTCAATTCGGTTAACCGAACTTTGAGCCAGGCACCCGAACCATGCACCAAATGTTTCTGACTTTTGTTCAGCCTTCCAAACCTAGACTCGGGTGACCGCACTCTTTAAAATGACTTTTTTAGCTGAGTCTATTCGGGCGACCGAACTAAAGTTTAGCCACCCGAAGCTTCTTAGGTTTGAAATTTTTTAAGGACTTAAATGCCATTAATTTTTAATTAATATTTTCCAAAATACCGAGCGTGTCCCCAACCGTCAAAAATTTTCCTGAGTCTATATATACCCCTTCATAAGCCAAGATTAACAACTTTGATTAGCTCATTTTCTCTCTAATTTTTATCCTAATCAAAGTTCCCCCAAAAATTATTTTTATTGTAAAATCATTTATGGGGTTATTTTTTATGCTCTCCATTCTCTTCCACTCATTATTTTGAAAAGCTTTTTTAAAAGAACATTTTAGTTTAGGCATTCATTTTGATTTGCACATATAATTTTAAAATGCTTGTATTTTTTTTTTGTTGTGCAAACTTATTTGAAACTAAAACCCTAAGTTCTCCGGTTCGTTCTTGAAAAATATTATTCAGAGAAAATCTTTTGTAGGGTTTAAATCTTTGAAGCTCTTTATTATATACATTCTTTTCAAAGATTAGAAAATACTATTTAGATAAGCACCCTTACTCTACTGAGCATTATTGCATATCATATTAGAGGGCATTTATTTGAGCTTAAACGTGTACATCTTAGCTTGTATTTTAAGAAGCATTTTCATGTACAAAAATTGTTTTAAATGTAATGGTTAGGTTCAGCTTGTTAATTGAACTGGGGAGTCTCAGCCCTGTAAATGAGATCAGTTCGGTTCAGTCTGGAATTGAATTGGGGAGTCTCAACCTTGTAAGTGAGACTAGTTTGGCTCAGCCAAGCAATTGAGTTGGGATTTTTCTCGCCCCGTAAAGAAAGGATGTAAAAGTCTTTTGCTATGCCTAGTTAAGTAAGCAGGTATAGTGGAGTCCTTGGGGGGTAAGCCCAAGGTGAGGACGTAGGCAATATTGGCCGAACCTCGTTAACAAATCTGTGTGTCATTCTCTCTCTATCTTATTTAAATTCCTGCATTTAAATTTCAGTATGTGTATGCTTGTACATGTTTTTTTATAACCATCTTGCATGCACACAAAACTACTTTAAATGAGATATGCAATACACGTGTATGTATGCACACACTGATAACTTAATCGTTGTACGTACACGTTTTCAATATTGAATGGGATATGAACTGTGGTGAATCAGGAGTGCTTCGGGGGATGATAAGGTCGAAAAGGGGGAAGGTTTCATTGGGGGAAAATCGTTTGTGGAAGTCTTGAAAATGCCAATTCCATCTTCAAAATTCAAAATCCCATTAAGGAAACCAAAACTGATTAATGGGGAATTAGGTTTTGTTTTCTCAGAGGTGGAGATGGAAAATACTGCTAAGGATCTGAAGTTTGCGTTGGTGCTTAAATTTCTTTTTGCAAGACCATCTGTCGATGTCCTTCAAAGGCATATTATCTAATCTTGGGGTCTTTCTGAAGTTCCAATGATAAGTTTTATGGACAACTATTATATTTTGTTGCATTTGGTAAATGAAAAGGACTACATTCATGCATGGGCACGGAAAGGAAGATGGGTGGCAGGGTGCCAATTTGGGCTATTTAACTGGTCCGTGAATTTTGATGTCAACAAGGAGCCATTGATCGCACCTCAGTGGATTTTCTTACTAGCTTTGCATTTACATTTATATAGAATGGACTATTTACAAAGTTTGGCCACTAGATTTGGTAGATTTTTGGGGACGGATAATCCACATTATATAGAACACGAGCCACTATTGTAAGATTTTGTGTTGAAGTGGATTTGCAGAAGGGTCCGGTGGAGGGTTTTCCATTGGTGGTAGGACAAAAGCAGAATTGGAAAAGGGTACTCTATGAGAAGAGAGGTTTCTATTGTAATAAATGTTGTAGGCAGGGTCACACTGATGTAGTATGCCGGTTTGGAGTTAAGCCTAAGGATAAAAAGAAGGTAGGTATGAGGAAAGAGGTAGATGGGTTGGTTTGGAAAGAAGTGGGTAGAAAAGAAAATATGATAGGTAAAGAGGAAGGTCCTATTTTGCATATTCAAGATTAGAGGGTGAAGGAGAAGAAATATGGATACGTGAGTGGTCATTCGAATGTGATTGAGAAAAATAAATAAGTTGTAAATGAGGTTAATAATGTGGGTACTCAATAAGTGGATGAAGTTAATTTGGTAGAGAAGAATAGTGGAAAGAAAGTCGAACGTTGTCAAGATCATAAGTCAGGGGTGGTAAGGGTGTAGGTAGAACTGGGAAGTTGTTCTAGGACTACCCATGAAATCAGAGTTCTTTATGAAGGGGGGAGGGAAAAAGTTGACAAGGATAAGGATGGAAGGTGTTTTTGGCAGAGGAGGTGGATGAGAGAGAAGCGAATGTGGAGGGTGTGGTGTGTAGGGATAATTATGATGTGTTATCTGAGGGAGATATAGAGGTTTGCATTGATACTCAAAAAGAATATTACTCTGATCCAGGTAATGTGACTGTAGACACCCTATTTTTGTCATAGTCAAATAGAACAAGGGGTCCTTTCTCATTATTATTATTATTTCCTTATTTTTATTATTATTATTTTATTATCACTATTATTTCATTATTATTATTATTATTATTATTATTATTATTACTATGATTTTTTATTGTTGTTATTTATATTATTTATTATCATTACTATTATTTTCACTATTATTATTATTATTATTATTTTTACTATTATTATTATTTTTCTATTAGTATTGTTATTACTACTATTAATATTATTATCATTTTATATATATATATATATATATATATATTATTACTCTATTATTATTATTATTATTATTATTATTTTCATATATTATTGTAATTACTTTATTATTATTTTTATTAATTTTCTATTATTACAATTATTATTATTATTATTTTCATATATTTTTATTATTACTTTGTTATTATTATTATTTTCATATATTATTATTATTACTTTATTATTATTATCATTATTATTGTTTTATTAATTTATTTTATTATTAGTATTAGTGCTATTATTATTTTATTATTATTATTATTTTTATTAGTGGGTCTAGGGTTTTGGGAATGCCTATGTAAAGGCCTTATTCACACAGAGAAAGGGGGGGCGCACACACAGCTGGGGGGCAGCGTAAGAAAACAAAAATAAAATAAAATCTAGGCGTCCATCTTCTTTATTCTCACATCCGGCCGCACCCATCTGGACCTTGATCTCTTCTCCCCCTCTTCCATTCCATCCCACAGCGAATCAGCCACTCCCCATAATCCTCACGCCCACACTCGTCCTCTCTACCTCCGTTCTATCCATCACTGTTTGCAGAGCACAACCAGCAGACCCCCCGGCATCCACTCGCGTCACCTCACGATACCATCGCCCCCACGCTCACAGCCCCCTAGTCATCTCCCTCCCTCGCTGCCATCATTCTTAACTCCCACGGCCCGCCTCCCACCCAACTCCGGCAGCACCACTCCACTATACTACGACCACCTTGCTCTGGCAGCCCCCGCAGCAACCTAGCTCCGGCGGCGAAGCTCCCAGCAGCTCCTCAGCCGGCACCTGCTCCCGGGCAGCAGCCATACGGCTTCACGGCACAGCCGCGCCGTTGACTCTCGACACCATTGCCGCCACCGTCACACCAGCCTCCGGCCACGCACAGCAACTCAGCAGCTCCGTCATCGTCCTTGCTGTCGCCCCCTCACTCTCGCCGTCATCATCGCTGCTACACCAGCTCCTGCTCCCGGCGAGATCCCCCTGCACACACGCTCACAACACAACACACACCCTCACGCCACTTACACACTACACGCCCCTACACACACACTCACTCGCACACAATACGCACACAGGGAACACACACACACACTCACAGCAGAACACACCAAAACACACACTCAAATACACATATGCACGCATTCTTTATTTTTACTTTTTATTTTTATATGATTGTTATGTTTGTGCTTTTTTTTTTAGGATTATCATCATCATGTTTATATTTAGGTGTTCTCATTGCTTATTATTATTACATATTTGGGTGATATTGTGGTTTATTATTATTTTTATCATGTATATATTTAGGTAATATGGTGATATATTATTTCATATTACTTTTATTATCATGGTTTATTAGGTTATAAGGTTGTTATGCATATATAATTTAGGTATATTAGGGTTTATTATATTGTTTCTATTATCATGTATATGTTATAATTCATTATTTTGTATTGTCTGTAATATAATGGTTTACCATGTGATATTGTATTATTATCATGTTGACTATTTAGGATTATATATTGAATTTGATTTGATTTATTACTATAAATCTAGAAGTTACCATACTGATTGTTTATATATTAGTAATAGTTTGAATAGGTTTCCATAAGTTTGTTATTTGTTTGCCTTTAATTTGATTTGTTTTATTAATTAATTGCTTATGTACGCACCATGAGTCCTTTTAATTTAAACCTGGAGTTTAAATTTTAAATTTGTTTGAGGTCAAACTTTAAATGCTCAATTTGCGAAATTATTTATTCCTGACCCATTTGATGTTAAAATCGGAGATTCATTTTAAGATCATGCTTTTGTAACCAGGGTCTTTTAAAAGTCCAATGATCAACAATATCAGGTCAAAATTAAGATTTGTATGTGAAATTATGTACTGGGATGGGTAGGTTTGAAGTACATACACAAGTAAACATTAAACAAAGGAAAAATAAATTGTATACACTGTTGTTGCAAGAAATAAATCCGGGGTACATACATCAGCATACATTCATCAAAATTAAAAAAAATAAAATTCAAAAAGGAAAAGTGGACAGGCCCGTGCCCTCCGATCCTTGGTTGCCAGCTGAAGAGCATCTTCCAAATCACCTGCACACAAAAAAGCACTAAATTGGTTAGCAACAAGAAATATAAATGCAAAAATAAAATGAAATAAAAGAAACTATCCCAATATGCCACATGTAAGCACCCCAAAATTTCCACCATCTCGGTGTTGCCACCTAGATCACTCCAATTCACTTGTGCCCAGGGGAATAAGAATTGGTTAGCCAAGAAATTCGCAAAATTAGAAAAAGGGGATTACAAGTGCAGGAAATTATCCCCTAACATAGGCCATTGGTGGGGAATTGCTAAGGAAATGGGCAGCAAAGGCCATCCCAGACTCCCTATAAATAGGGAGGCTCACGCACTGTAGAAGGAAGGAAAAGGAGCTTAGAAAAACACTGCGAAATTTAGGAGGCAATACCCAACCTAGAAACTCTACCAGGATTAGGTGAGAAAGAAATTAGGAAGAGAGGGGAGGTTCTGCCCATTTTTATAAAAAAGGGGAGAGCAGAGAGTGAGAATTTTTCGTGGCAAAATTGAGGTGCATTCGGAGAGACAAGAGGAGCTAAAGGAGGGAGAAGCAGAGTACTAGGTCAGAGAATCAGACCAGAGAACCCTCACATATATATAAAAGGGAGAAGAAGACAGGAGGAGCACAAGATTGGGTAAACCTCTTCTCTCCATGTCTTAATTTTGAGGAGTTATTTTGCACCATCCTGTTCATACTTGAATGCAGGTACCTCCCTAGTAATCAGGTTCTCTTCAGAACGCAAGTGTAGTGTTTTTAAGGCTCAGACTCGAACCCATGTCAGGGTTCGAATCCCTTGGTGACTACCCAAATTGGAGCTTCATTTTCGAACTCGGAACCTATACCATTCACCCGGTTGGACCCAACTTGAACCCGAAGCTCAATCCCGAATTTGAATCCTTCTACCCCAAACTTGAACCTAAAATTGGTCCGGACCTGGACCTAAAAAATGGTTTTCCCTTTAAATTGGACAAAGCTCGACCAATCCATCCCCTCCTTGAACCAAATTACTCCAGTTCTTCTTTATTGTATATTTCCAAATAATTCCCTTCTAAAATCCATAAAAATCATAAAAAATTGAAAAGGACACATAAAAATTCACAAAAATCCAAAAATTTCTAAAAGCCTTAAAATTTGTTTACACTTGAAAATTTTTGAAGGAAATCCAAGAAAAGTTTCCAAAACATTTTTTTGAAGGTAGGATTGTTTCCTTACATCCAAAATTTCAAAACTATGTTTTAAATTCCCAATCATATTTTCAAACTCTAACTTTCATGGCTTTCACCTCAAATTTTGTTTGGAAGAATGGTCTCGACCAAGACCTTAAACTGGTTGTCCCCCAGACCGGTCAACGTTTGATCGGTTCGTCAACCCTCGAACTAGTTCGCGCCGATTTTCTCCATTGTACTTGATTACTATTATGATATTCTAGAAAATTCACAAAAAATCACAAAAGTTCTCAAAAATCCCAAAAATATTTTCACACTTTAGTTTCCATTGATTTTATTTGTGTTATTTTGAAGTTTGGGAAAATCACAAAAATCACAAAAATGTTTTCACACTTAAGAGAAATCACAAAAATGTCTTCTTAAGCACAGAAAATCATTTCTATCTCGAACAAATTTTAAAAACCTCCCGGAATAGTATTTTTCCTATTTAGAGAAACCTACAGATTTCAAAACCCCTAGGAGCGTATTTTGTATCCTATTTTCGATTTTTTTTCCTGATGATTGCAACCAAGGGCATAAATTCTTCGAATTACTGGATTGCCTCGATTCTGAGGGAATACCTATGTAGTATTTTTATTCTTTTGATTTTTGAAAGGGAGTAGTTTTGAAAAGCTTATCAAGTTTATTTTAGGAATATTTTTTTATTAATATGGTATCGTTCATAAGAACGGGCACGTAGGGGGTTCTAATATCTTCCCCTCGCGTAGCCGTACTCCCGAGTCCGACTCTAGTGATGCAAATCAATTCTATTCCTAAATTGAATAAGAACCAGTAAGTGCTTCTTGTGGTATTTGTGAGATTTTTGGGGGCAATTTATTGGTTTATTGGAGGGAGTAGACTTTTTGATAAATCATTGATATAGAGAAGGAAACAAAGTGGCAGATGCTTTGGCTCGATAAGGTGCTATGGGGAGGAATAGTTTATTTACAAATAGTAGTCAACTTCGTAAAGTTATCAATGGTTTGTATAAACTGGAGAAAATGGGTATAGTACAAAAACTAAGGTTATTAGTGACAATTTTGAATTAGTAATTATTTCTGCCATTACTAATACTTATTAGTGACAAAATTTTCAAACCGTCACTAATAATAAAGTATTAGTGACGGATTAAAATTGTCACTAAAAAACCTAAGCCCGTCACTATAAATTCTACACCGACTCGATTAAAAATCGTCACTAAAGTTATAGTATTAGTGACGGTTTTAAATTTGTCACTAATGCTCTATTATTAGTGATAGTTTGAAAATCGTTACTATTGCTTACAGACAACATATAGTGACAGTTTGAAAACCTTCACTAAAACTCTTAAAAAAAAGGCAATTATTAATGACGGTTTTGAAACCTTTACTAATACTTAAATTGGACAATTAGTAGTGACGGTTTCAAAATTGTCACTAATAATTTTAAATTAATTTTTTTCCAATTATTAATTCCTATAAAAATCTGTAGTTATATTTTCGTATATGTAACATTAAACCAAAACTCCAAAAAAATTCATAAATTTTTCAAAATTTTAATTCTAATTCAAATTCAAATTTAAATAAAAATACAAATATATTATACAAATTCAAATTCAAATACAAATACAAATATATTATATAAATTTACATTCAAATATAAATATATTATACAAATTCAAATTCAAATATAGAAATTTCATCTATTTAGATAACAAAAAAAATCAAAAGCTGCATCCGTAGTGCATGACATTATGCTGATATTGTAACAGTTGCAAAACCTACAAATTAAGAAAGTAAAAAAAAAATTAGTATATGCTTGTTGAAAAATTTTGGCAGCATTTCTCCTGTAAATATGACATTTTCAATAGAAATATGCTCCAAACCTAGGTGTTTACAGTAAACAGTTCAATATAATCCAACCAATAATGAATTTTAAGAGTGCACAAGATGTGACAACCCGAATAAATATGGAATTTAAATAATAAAGAGGAAAGGAAATACCCAGAGGACTCGTCGACGAACGCAGGGAATTCATCGACGAGGGAAGAAGAGAATTCGTCAACGAATACAGGGGAATCGTCGACGAAGAAATACCAAGAGAGGTCTAAACCAACAATTTTGTCGACAAGGACTAAATTTCTTCGACGAAATTATTGAAGGACTCGTCGACGAATGACGTGGCTCGTTGACAAATCCAGTTCTATAAATATGAAAAATCCGAATTTTTAACTTCATTGTTAAGCAAGCTTCTTTCTCTCTCTCTCTCTCTCTCTCTCTCTCTCTCTCTCTAATCGATTTTGGGCTAGATTTACGTCAGATCGACAATCCGAAGTCACCACGACGCTCCTAGAGAAATGTTGAGGTAAGACTTTTTAAGCCGAATTTGGTCTTGTGTTAGTTATAGGAATGTTATACACGAGGAAATACTGAGGTTTGATACTGGGAATTTTCAGTTTCAAGGTATTGATTAGGAAATCCTACGAGTGTGAGACCAGAGTTTTAGGGGCTTTCTCAGTAGTCAAGTAAAGGAATAAACTAAAGTAGTTACTTTTTACGCAATTTAATATTACTTATAAGCAAATTGATTTCTTGAAAATATTTATGATATTTGAATATTATGGAATAAAAGCATGTTTGGGAAAAATACTGCTATTATGTTGAAAAGTGTATATATGTATGAGATGTCAGAAAAATTATGATTTTAGAATCAGAAGTATGATTTTATATAGCACATGAGTGGCATGAATATTATTTTACGCGAAATGTAATATGAAATGAAAGATTTTACGAGCAAAGCATGTTTTTAGGTATTATGAAAAGATGTGTTATGTTACGATGATTTTGACGAATATATATATATATATATATATATGATAATTAATTTATTTTCAGAATGTATATACCTGAAATGTTTTTGGCACGAGGTCGTATTTATGTTTTTGGCACGAGGCCATATTTATGTTTCAGCATGAGGTCGTATTTATGATTTTGGCGCAAGGCCGTATTTATGTATGATTTCGGCGCGAGGCCGTATTTATGAAAATGATTGACATGAGGCCACTATTATATCATGTATTATATGTTATAAGAACTCGGATATTAGTCTAGTTCAGTTTCAGGAGCTCGCTACTGTACCTATATGTTGATCAAATATCTACGTTCAGATTAGTGCTAACCTTCCCACGAGAGGATGGAGATGGATAGTCGATGTGACTTTCAGTAAAGTGTGGACGTCCACCTAGCAATCCGGATCAAGGTGTGGCGGGTCCATCGTACTTACAGACATATTTGACTCGGCAGTGGTCGGTCAGCCATTGTCGGGTCCCGCTTTCGGGCTACACAATCCGTCATGGGGGTAATACATGACATTAGTTAGCTATTCATCCTAGGTATGTTTTCAGTATTATCAGTTATCACAGATGTTTTATGTACGATATGATTTATTAGTAAATATGAAAGTATGTGATTATCCAGTATGATATGATGAATGTTTATAAAAACATGAAACATACTGTATATGTATAAATGTCTTAAATATTCATGTTGCCACACAGCTATATTTAGTTTATTTTCCCTTTCTGAGAAGTGTCTCACTCCCGAATTAAATATATTTTTTTTCAGAAGATCCTGACTGACCGGCGGGTCATGGCCGCCGTTCAGCTAGTAATATTACGTCGTTAGGAGGGTAAGATTTTGTACTAGGATCAGAATTGTTGTGATTATGGGGATCGTAGATGTATTTTGAAATGATTTGGAAGAATGTAAATAGATACAGTATTTTGGGAATGTAGATAACTCTAGTATTATGCTTCTAGTATTATGCTTTATGAATGGATGTTTGAGATTTTATACTTACTACTGCTTAGGTTTTTGCTGTGATTGACTGATGTCCCCGTTACCCACGGGTTTGGGTTGACTTTTCCATTTATTATGCTACATTTTACATTAATAATTTGACTTCGTTACAGTTTGGTATCAGAGCCTATGATTCTAGGTGCTGTAAACTCTAGAGTGCAGCAGTAATAATAATAGAGTATAGGATAAGGGGATTTGAGGTCTAGTTTTGTAGTCTAGATGCAGGATTTCCGTGGTGGTTTGTGTGATTTTCCTGGGGTGACGATTTCAGGATATTCATGTTAAACTATCGTCGACTTGAGTATCTAGGTTGCAGGATTGAACCTTGAATTAAGATCATGAGTGACAAGTTAATTAGGAGAATATACTATATGAGTTAAGTGATATGTATAGACAACGGGGTATTGAGTTAAGTTAATTGTTTTTCAGGATGGAGGTGGCAATAGTGCCTACGTTAGTTGGAGTGAGGGTGCTGGACCCTCAGGCATTGTGGGCAGTGATTCAGATCCCATTTTACGCAGTATGGCACAGCAGGTTATGGCAAAAATTGCCAGGAGTTCGAAGGAACCGAGTGGTCCATCGGCAAGCCACGATAGTTCGATTGAGAAGTTTATTAAGATAAGTCCTCCGTCTTTCTCAGGAGGGACAGATCCTACAGTCTCTAAAAACTGGATGCAGGAGATAGAGAAAATATTTGTAGTGCTGCAATGTTCAGAGGAGCAGAAGGTGTTGTTTGCCACCTATAGACTAACGGGAGAGGCTAAGAGATGGTGGTCAGCAGTGAGACTTTTAGAGCAACAGAGGACTATACCTGTGGAGATGACGTGTGAGCAATTTAAAGAAATATTTTTCGACAGGTATTTTCCAGCCTCTTCTAGGGAGGTTAAGATTGCCGCGTTCCTGAATCTAAAGTAGGGAGAGCTGTCTGTACAGCGGTACGCAGCGAGGTTCATCAAGCTATCTCGCTTCGCCCCGTACATCATTCCAGATGAGGTAAAGAATGTACGCCAGTTTGAAAGAGGCCTGAGGAGAGAAATATACAAGTAGGTATCGATTTTGAAGTTACATGATTTTGCTGAATTAGTGGATAGAGCCACTATAGCAAAGATTGGTGAGCGGTTGGAAGCTAAGGAACAGAGACATAAGAAGAGATTCACACCTTCCGATTCCCAGAAAGGAGTCGGCCGTGCTACGTGGAAGAGAGGTGGCTATTATAGAAACCAGAAACAGGAGACCGGGAATCGCAGTTTCCAGGGTGTGCAGCCATCTCCAGCTTGCCCATCTTGCGGGAAGAGACACTTGGGAGAGTGTCGTGCCGAGTGAGGTGTCTGCTACAGGTGCGGGGAGCCAAGACATATGATGAGGGAGTGTCCGACACAGATTGGTGCTGCTCCTGCTCCTAAACCTATACAAGGAGGTTACCAGGCGCCACGAGGAGGCCAGTAGAGGAATGTGGCCCCAGCCAGAGTTTTCGCTTTGACGTCGGGCGATGCTGAGGTGGTCGGCGACGTGGTGATAGGTATTGTTAATATGTTTTCATTTAAATTTATTGCACTTTTTGATTCTGGTGCCACACACTCATTTTTGTCCTTGGGGTGTGTTAAATTATGTGGGGCGGAAACACAATCATTAAATGTCGAGTTATTAGTGGCTACACCGACCGGGTCAGCAGTGAGGTGTAGTAGGGTACTCCATGATTATCCAATTGATGTCTAAGGGAGAATTTTATCTGCTGATTTGGTGGTGCTGGATATGCACGGGTTTGACATTATCTTTGGCATGGATTGACTAGCAGCTAATTCTGCTATTATAGACTGTCATGCTAGAGAAGTTATATTCAGACCTCCAGGGAAACTAGAATTAAGATTTACAGGATCACGAGTGTAGTCTTTACCTCAGATGGTCTCAGCTATTCAGGCAAGGAGGCTGCTCCAAAATGACTGTCTGAGATTCGTGGCTTTTGTGAAGGAAATGTCAGAAAATGAATTGAAACTTATTAATACGCCTGTGGTGAAAGAATTTACAGATGTGTTCCCGGATGAATTACCAAGTTTGCTGTGAAGTAGATTTTCCTATTGATCTACTTCCAGGCACAGTGCCGATTTCTAAAGCACCGTATAGAATGGCATCGGCAGAGTTGGCAGAACTGAAAGATCAGTTGCAGGATTTGCTTGATAAGGGTTTCATACGACCTAGTGTATCGCCATGAGAAGCTCTAGTGCTTTTTGTAAAGAAGAATGACGGGTCTATGAGGATGTGCATAGATTACAGAGAGATTAATAAAGTGACAATCAAGAACAAGTATCCTCTATCCTATATCGGCGATTTGTTTGACCAGCTCCAGGGTACACGGGTGTATTCTAAGATTGATCTTAGGTCAGGTACCATCAGGTAAAGGTGAGAGCAAAATATGTATTGAAGACGGCTTTTAGGACCAGGTATGGACATTACGAATTCCTAGTTATGTCATTTTGTCTGACAAATGCTCCTGCGATATTTATGGACTTGATGAATAGGATCTTCCACCCATATTTAAATCAATTTGTGGTTGTCTTTATTGATGATGTACTGGTCTATTTGAGGAGCTATGAGGAGCACGAGATACATTTACGGCAGCTTTTGCAGATGCTTAGAAAGAAGAAGTTGTATGCCAAGTTCAGCAAATGTGACTTCTAGCTCGAGAAAGTTGTGTTTTTGGGGCATGTTATTTCAGGAGACGAAATTTCTGTAGATCCTAGTAAGATTGAGGCGGTAGTGAACTGGGCTAGATCGAGGAACGTCCAAAAGATTAGGAGTTTCTTGGGGTTAGTCGGTTATTATTATCGTTTTGTGGAGGGGTTCTCAGCTTTATTAGGGCCTCTAACCCGATTGACTAGAAAGAATGCCAGATTTGAATGGGACAACAGCTGTGAGCAGAGCTTTCAGGAGCTGAAGCAAAGGTTAGTCACATAGCCAGTATTGATCATCCCGTCTGGAGGTGAGCGTTATACTATTTACAGTGATGCATCCTTGAAGGGACTTAGTTGTGTGTTGATGCAGCATGGTAGGGTAGTGGCGTATGCATCTAGTTAGTTGAAAGAGTACGAAAAGAACTACCCTACCCATGATCTAGAGTTGGCTATAGTGGTGCACGCATTGAAAATTTGGGGGCATTATTTGTACGGTGAGCAGTGCAATATTTTCTCTGACCACAAGAGCTTAAAGTACTTCTTTCTTCACCTAGAAGGAATTGAATATGAGACAGAGAAGGTGGTTAGAGTTGATTAAAGATTTTGATTGTACTATTAGTTATCACCCAAGGAAAGCAAACATGGTAGCTAATGCACTTAGCAGGAAGACTGGAGTATCAGTGTTGGTAGCTATGGAGATCCAGCATTGGATCATGATGGATCTAGAGAGACTCGACATTGAATTGATGGAGAGTAATACTCCAGTATGTATCGCCAGCTTAGTGGTAGAACATATTCTACAGGAAATAATTAAAGTTGCTTAGAAGGAAGATCCAGAGTTAGTAGAGGTAATGGATAGAGGGCAGAGTGGTCAGGAAGAGGAATTTTGCATTTCAGATGACAGAGCTTTGCGATTCCGTTCCAGACTGCGTGTTCCTGCTGATATTGACATTAAAAGGACTATTTTAGATGAGGCTCACAGATCTTTGTACACGGTTCATCCCAGTAGTACGAAAATTACAGGGATCTACAAGAGTTTTACTGGTGGAGTGGAATGAAGAGGGAGATTACCGAGTACGTAGCCCAGTGTTTGACGTGCTAGCAGGTAAAAGCTGAGCACCAGAGGCCAGCGGGTCAGTTGCAGTCGCTATTTATCCCAAAGTGAAAGTGGGATCATATTTCCATGGATTTTATTTCAGGGCTGCCATCGACATCGCATGGTCAGAATGCGATTTGGGTGATAATAGATCGATTAACTAAGTTCGCCCATTTCCTCCCTATCAAGATCAGCTATTCCCTCAGCCGTTTAGTGGAGATTTACATTCAAGAGATAGTTCGTTCTCATGGGGTGTCTGTATCTATTGTGTCAAATTGAGACCCACGATTCACGTCACAGTCTTGAAGGAGCTTGCAGGAGGCTCTGAGGTCTTAATTATCATTTAGCATGACATTTCATCCTTAGTCAGATGAACAAACTGAGAGGATGATACATACACTAGAGGATATGCTCCGTGCATATGTATTAGATTTTGGGGGTAGCTGGACTTAGTTCATGCCACTGGTAGAGTTTGCATATAAGAACAGTTACAAGTCCAGTATTGGTATGACACCG
Organism: Malania oleifera; assembly: GCF_029873635.1. Lineage (NCBI taxonomy): Eukaryota > Viridiplantae > Streptophyta > Magnoliopsida > Santalales > Ximeniaceae > Malania > Malania oleifera. Next base: position 140,585,244 of record NC_080418.1, read on the forward strand.
TTTGAGGTACTGTATAGTAGGAGATGTTGATCTCCTTTGTATTAGGACGAGATAGGTGAGCGGTGAGTTGTGGGACCACAGCTGGTACAACATGCATATGATAAAATTTGACTTATCAGGGATAGAATCAGTGCAACCTAGAGCTGAAAAAAGAGTTATGCCAACCATCGCTGCAGGAATTTGGAGTTTGATGTGGGTGATCACGTATTTTTGAAGATAGCTCCGTTAAAAGGAGTTATGAGGTTTGGTAAGAAGGGTAAAATTAGCCCTAGGTTTATTGGACCATTTGAGATTTTAGAGAAAGTGAGGCCGGTGGCTTACAGGCTAACTTTGCCACCTACACTATCCAAGATACATGACGTATTTCATGTATCTATGTTGAGGAAATACGTCTCAGACCTTTCTCATATTATCAGTTATGGTGAGTTAGAGTTGAGTGATTTGTTAGTTTATGAGGAGGTACTAGTGTAGATTCTGGATAAAAAGGAACAGGAATTACGTAGTAAGAAAATTCCTTTAGTAAAAGTTCTATGGAGGAATCATGCGACAGAAGAGGCTTCTTGGGAGCTTGAGGACAGATCAAATAGACATATCCGCAACTATTCCCAGAAGTTTAAATGTAATAAGAAATGTTAGTAAATATGTGATGTTTTCTTTGCAGGTTCATGAAATGTTATAGATAGTATGAGATATTTAGTTTTGGAAGAATTTTCTTTTAGTATATGTAATCTTTCAAAACTTGAGTTGTAACCATGGTATTCCTCCACCATAAGTGAGGGTAAGTAATAAAATAAGTAGACCATTTTGCCTAAGGGATGATAAATTATGTGAGTAGTAAATTTCGAGGACGAAATTTTATAAGGAAGGGAGAATATGACAACCCGAATAAATCTAGAATTTAAATAATAAAGAGGAAAGGAAATACCCAAAGGACTCGTCGACGAACACAGGGAATTCGTCGACGAGGGAAGAAAAGAATTCGTCGACAAATACAGGTCGATGAAGAGATACTGAGAGAGGTCTTAACCAACTGAATTTCGTTGACGAGGACTGAATTTCATCGACGGAATTATTGAAGGACTCGTCAACGAATGATGTGGCTCGTCGACGAATCCAGTTCTATAAATATAAAAAATCTGAATTTTTAACTTCATTGTTAAGCAAGCTTCTCTCTCTCTCTCTCTCTCTCTCTCTCTCTCTCTCTCTCTCTCTTTCGTCCCTCTCTCTCTCTCTCTCTCTCTCACATCAATTTTGGGCCAGATTTACACCGGATCGATAATCCAAAGTCACCACGACGCTCCTTAGGAAGTTCTCTCCAAATCTGTCGGAGCGAATCGTCGGTGAAAGCAAGTTGGAAATCATCCCTAAGTTGAGGTAAGGCTTTTTAAGCCGAATTTGGTCCTATGTTAGTTATAGAAAATGTTATACACATGGAAATACTGAGGTTTAATACTAGAAATTTTCAGTTTCAAGGAATTGATTAGGAAATCCTACGGGTATGAGACCAGAGTTTTAGGGGCTTTCTCAGTAGTCAGGTAAGGGAATAAATTAAAGCAGTTACTTTTTACGCAATTTAATATTACTTATGAGCAAATTGATTTCCTGAAAATATTTATGATATTTGAATATTATGGAATAAATGCATGTTTTGGAAAAATACTACTATTATGTTGACACATGTATATATGTATGAGATGTCAGAAAAATTATGATTTTAGATTCAGAAGTATGATGTTATACAGTACATGTGTGGCATGAATGTTATTTTACGTGAAATGTAATATGAAATGAAAAATTTTACGGGCAAAGTATGTTTTCAGGTATTATGAAAAGATGTGTTATGTTATGATAATTTTGACAAATATATATATATGATAATTAATTTATTTTTAGAATGTATATACCTGAAATGTTTTCTGTGCGAGGCCGTATTTATGTTTCGGCATGAGGCCATATTTATGATTTCGGCGCGAGACCGTATTTATATAAGATTTCGGCGTGAGGCCGTATTTATGAAAATGATTGGCACAAGGCCGCTATTATATCATGTATTATATGTTATCAAAACTCGGATGTTAGTTTAGTTCAGTTTCAGGAGCTCGATACCGTAGCTATATGTAGATAAGATATCTATGTTCAGTTTAGTGCTAACCATCCCACGAGGGGATGGGAGATGGATAGTCGATGTGGCTTTCAGTAGAGTGCGGACATCCACCTGACAGTCCAAAGCAAGGTGTGGCGGGCCCATCGTACTTACAGACATATTTGACTCGGCAGTGGTCGGCCAGCCATTGTCGGGTCCCGCCTTCGGGCTGCACAACCCGTCGTGGGTGCTAACACATGACATTAACTAGCTATTCATCCTAGGTATGTTTTCAATATTATCAGCTATCACAGATGTTTTATGTACGATATGATTTATTAGTAAATATGAAAGTATGTGATTATCCAGTATGATATGATGAATGTTTACAGAAACATAAAACGTACTGTATATGTATAAATGTCTTAAATATTTATGTTACCACACAGCTGTATTTAGTTTATTTTCCCTTATTGAGAGGTGTCTTACCCCCGAATTAGATATATTTTTTTTCAGGAGACCCTGAGTGACCGGTGGGTTGTGGTTGCCGTTGAGCTAATCATATTACGCCATTAGGAGGGTAAGATTTTGTACTAGGATCAGAATTGTTGTGATTATGGGGATCCTAGATGTATTTTGAAATGTTTTGGAAGAATGTAAATAGTACAGTATTTTGGGAATGTAGATAACTCTGGTATTATGCTTCTGGTATTATGCTTTATGAATGGATGTTTGAGATTTTATACTTGATGCTGCTTAGGTTTCCACTGTGATTGACAAGTGTCCCCATTACCCATGGGTTCAGGTTGACTTTTCCATTTATTATGCTACATTTTACATTAAGAATTTGAGGTCGTTACACAAGAGCTTCATATAATAAGCATTAAATAATGTAATGTGTTCATGTATCTCATAAACAATATATATTAGAATATAGTTCTATGAAAAATTAGAATGTGAAGTTTATGATTTACATGGCTTCCATAGGACTCTAAAACAACTATAATAATCAAATAATGCAAATGAGTCTATGATTGATAAAATTTTCACTTAGCATATGTAAAAGTAAATTTAGAGATGAAGTTTGAAGTTCACTCATTCTTTCAAAAATGTTTTAACATTCAACACACTATAACCATATGAGCATATGGTATATGACTATGATTATTTTGGGAAAAAGTCAACAAATTTTCGGCAGCATGCCGTCTATAAATAAAACATTTCTCAAACCTATAAGTCACAAAAGTATGCAATTCACAATATTTTTTGCATCATATAGATGTCATTTATATTAAGACATGCAACAACCTAAAAGTATCTACCAGCAGACATTACACATCACTGCATCAGCCATGCAGGTGGCGTTCCAATCAAGCATGCAATGCTAATGTCCACTACTAGCATGTAGTTCATAAGATATATCAATTCAAGTATGCAGTAAAGAAGTTAAATCATCTATTAAACTGAAGTTAGATAAGCACAAGGCAATTGTATGTTGTGCGCAGGAAAAATTTTGAGTGCGCAAACAATAGAAATTGTGTGTGTTGTATGTACAAAAAAGAATTGTAAGTGTGTTCTGTGTGTTGGCAACATGGAAGTGTTTTGCAAGTGAGAATGCTTAGTGTTAGTTATCTTGTAGTACTTGTGAGGTACATTAGTGTGTGACCATATTTATTGTCTTGTGTGAGTGTCTTGATGTATGTCCAAGTGTAAGGTCTTGGACATGTATCTTCATCTTGTAAGGATGTCCAGGTCATAGAATTAAACAAACATAATACAATATATATATATATATATATATATATATATATGCAGTTCAACACTAAAACTACATACCCAAACAATTATTATTCAATCAAAGGAATTCAACAAGATGTTTGTTACTATCCAATTGTGAAAAAAAGATGCCAAAAATAACTTTAACACATATTGATTCCCACAACTTGTGAAAACTTACAAATCCTTTCTCAATCAGACAACTTTTCAGTTTTGGGAGTGCTTACATATATACCCATCTCTAGCTGCAATCAAACAAGAATCCTAAATCACAAAAGCAGAATACATAACTTCAATCCCAAAACAAGAGAACAGAAAAGGAAATTCGCAAGGCCTCATTATGGAAAAAAATAAGGAAAAAGAAGCCTAATTATAGATTCAATCTAACTAATAATGCACTGTTTGGTTGCTCCAAAAAAATGTAGAAGACATCATAGAAAATATAGATTTAATAAGAAACAAAAAAGGATTTTCAGAATACATAAACAAGTGAACCATATTCAACCCTCGAACTAGTAAACAAAAATTTGATACCTTAATACAAAAATTAATAAATACAATCATCACATCAGCCCAAAACGTAATGGCCACTGTATGATAGTATTTTATTTTCTATCTTCAAAACAAGCGAAAAACCAAGTGCTTGCAGGGAAAAAAATAGCACATGTTGGCCTTACAAGGTTTAAAATCTTGTTATCTTGTTTTGATGCTAACAAACAAGTGGAATATAACATATTTGTGTGAGTAATGTTATTTCAGGGCTCATATATGAGAAAGCAAGGTCAAAGTGCTTACAAGAAACAAATGAAGCTTAAAAGGGGGAAAGCATGGATTTAAAGAAGATATATTAAACCTTGAAGATTATGAGGTCATGCATGCCAAGGAATGTTTAAAGTCAAAAGAGCCAAAGAAAAGCAAAGTGAGAGAGCTCAAAGAATATTAAAGTTTGAAGAGCAAGAAAGGGCCAAAGCAAGCATGAAGACTTGAGTGTTTAGAATGTCAATGTCTTAGAAGTCTCAAGTAAGTGCTTTAATGTTTAAAATATCGTTTGAAATATTTTGAAACTCTTAGGTTAACTTCTTGGACCTAGATACCTTTTAAAATACTTGGAAAATATTTTTATAAGGTTAAAAATTATTTTAAAAAGGTTAGAATCATTTTTGGAATAAAAAGCACAAAAAACAGTTTTTCCAAATGCTGTTAGTTTTTATACATCTGTATTGAGGTGAATTTTTCTCTATCAAAACCTCCTTATTTTAAAATGTGTTAAACATTAAAGTTTTAGGATTTTCTCTTAGATTTCTTTTGACACCAAGAACACCTAATTTGGAGTTATACAGAAAACGTTATGGCCAAACAAATGAATCGGGGTCAAAGTTGTCAAGCAACTAAACACTGTTCACGGCAAAACTTCAGGCGCCTAAATAACAGACAGAACAACCTTAGGCGACCGACCCTGTGAGTTTAGGTGCTTGAACATGTATTGACTTTGAAAATTACAATCTTATAAAACTTCAGACGATTGAACCCGAGACTTCAATCATCTGAATACTGTTCAACGAGCAAATTTTTAAATTCTAATATTTTAAAATATAGCCGTTTGAGCTCCAAACTTTCTAAAAATTTGGGAAATTTTCAAAGGAAACTTTTGCAACATGGAAACAAGTTTGAAAGCCTATAAATACATGGTTTTGCAAATCAAAATACATCCAAGAATTGAAAAATCTGCTTATAAAACTGAAAGCACTCTTGTTCTTTCAAAACTCTCTTGCTCACTCATTGCAAATCTATTTTACTGAGATATTCTGAAGTGCTAATCCTTCCTCCTTTGAATTCCTATTGCTTAATCCTCATCTAAGAAGGATATTGGTGAATTTTACACTTGAGCTTCATTTTATTTCATATTGATATTTTACATTGAAGTATATAGTGCCGAAATTGTACTAACTTGCTCTTTGAGAGAGTATACTTGTATGCAGATCTTATCTTGTGTTTCTTGTAGTTCTTTGATGATTCCAAGGATTTTTTGGATTGTTGGTTAAGTAAGAGGATATTGCTTAGAGGGACGGGCTCTAGCCTATGTAAGGAGTGACCGGACGAGGGGATATCGTTTGGAGAAGGCGGACTCTAGCCTTAACCAAGGAGTGTTGTAAAGTTTTGTTTCACCCATCAACGGAACAAGTTTAGTAATCCTTTGGTGGTTTGCCAAAGGCGAGGACGTAGGCTGGGTATAAGCCGAACCTCGTAAAAATCCTCGTCTCACGCTCTCTTTCCCTTACTCTTTATTTTCAGCATATTTAAATTGCATGGATGGTTTTATTGATAATCATATACACTACATAATATAGAAATCAAGTAAACTTGAAATCTAATTTGATTTGGGTTGCGAAAACCGAAAGGGAGTACGTTGGTTATACCATATCTTGCAGAAACCATATGGGAGTAGGTTACTTGGTTAACAGCCCAAGGATAAATTAACTGAGAGTTTAGTTGAGTTCTAAATATTAAGAAGAGTGTAGATATTGTGTTGATTGAATGTTATATTGCACCTCATATTGAAGAAGTAAAACCATATATACAAGGCTTATAATTTCATATCTAGGGTTGAAAACAAAAGATATATTGTGATTGAATGGTATAAAGATTGAGATTGATTGGATAGTGTTTGTATTCCAAGAGTGCTAAATCTTGAATGATTTCATTAATCTAATAATGTTGCAGTGAACTTATATTTGATAAATAAATTGTGGTTGTGTTGGTGTGGAGATTGTGATTAATTGTTTGATTGTTTCTACTTTCAAAGTGTGGCTGAAGATTGAATGTTTGATTGTGTTTAATTGATTGGTTGTTTAATTGTGTTATTGATTGGATAAAAGAACTAAGTTCTTGATTGATTAAAGAATTAAACAAATATGTCAAAAGTTGGTTAAAAGAAATAAAATAAGTTTAAGGTAACTTAAAAGGAATTTTTAGAATCCAATTCACCCCCTTCTTGGGAAGCTATTCCTAATTTCAATTGGTATCAGAGCGGGGTTATAGCAACTCTTAACTAGAAGCTATAAAAAGATCGTAATGGCTAACTTGGGCGTAGCTCCCTTTGGAGAGGGACAATCTTCAACTAGGCCTCCTATCTTTTGTCCTTTGAACTACACTTTTTGGAAAAAGAGAATGCAAATATACATTCAAACCATGGATTGGAAAGCTTGGGAGGTTGTCACGGATGGTAATCTAATTCCTATCACATTAGTAGATGGAAAACAAATACCAAAGGAAAAAAAAGACATGGCTGAAAGAGATTATAAATTGTTGCAAATAAACTCTAGTGCCATGAATGCTCTATATTGTACCTTGGATGCTAATGAATTTAATCGAATAATGACTTGCAAATCAGCTAAGGAAATATAGGATAAGTTAGAAGTTACTTATGAAGGAACAACGGATGTTAGGGATAATAGGGTTGATATGCTCACAAGCGAGTATAAAGCCTTTAAGATGAACCCGGATGAATCAATTGCAAATATGTTTACTAGGTTCACTCACATAATCAATTCACTAAATGCACTAGGAAAAACTTACACTACTTATGAAATGATAAGGAAAATTCTTAGAGGGCTACCAACCGTATGGGAACCAAAAGCCACTGCCATAACCGAAGGAAAAAATATGAAAACCACTTCCTTAGATGAGCTTATAGGTTCTCTTCTCACATATTAAATGGCAATGAATGAAAAGAATGGAAAAACCAAAGCCCAAGAATCAATAGCCTTTAAAGCCTTAAAAGAAAACTCAAATAGTGAAATGGATGAAGATGAAGAAGCCTTCATATCTAAAAAGCTAGCAAGGATACTAAGAAGGAGAAACAAATTTAAAAGAAGAAATCAAGACTCCGAATTAGAAGAAAAAGATTTCAGCAAAAAGAAATCAAAGAATAAAACTCCTAAATGCTACAATTGCAATAAAGCTGGACATTTAAAACAAGAATGTCCACTATTAAAGAAAGAGTCTGAAAGGAAAAACAAGAAGGCCATGAAAGCCACTACTTGGGATAGTACAAGTAGTTCGGAGAATGAAATAAGTGACCAAGAGGTTGCTTACACGTGCTTTATGGCATGGGACAACGAAGAAAGCTCATCAACTAAATCTTCAAATAATTCTTGTAGTAATTAATCAAGTGATAAGGGTATGTCATCTTATGATGAACTTCAAATGATCTATTCAAAGTACATAAGATGTTGATAAAAGCAAATAAACAAAACACCTCATTGAAGAATAAGAATGAAAGTTTAATGAAAGAGTTAGAATTCCTAAAAAATGCTGAAAGAGATAAAGACTCAAAATTCAAGCAATTAGAACATAAGTATGAATCAGCAATGAAAGAAATAGAATCCAAAAATCTTGCTAAAAAAGAAAACAATTTGAAAATTGAGAAACTAGAAAGCAAGAATGACCAAACGATAGAAGACTGTTGACTCTACGAGTCCAATCTTGTTTTGATAATGACAAATCACTTGGTATTTGATCTATGCATTGAGTTTGTGAACATGAACCTATATTAAGCATGCACGGAAAGATAATGAGTCATGGAAGCCTTCAAGTAAAGCTTACACATCTTGGCAAGATCCATGGAAATCAAAAAGTATAAGAATCAAGATACAAGCGGCAAAGTTCAAGAATATCTTGGGAAAGGGTATTTAGAACTTATGTATTTACATTCTCGTATGATTTATATTGAGGCTCAATATATCTTAGAATGATTTTAGGATTCATGCATTTCATGTATATCATTAAGAAAAAGAGCAAAGCATTTTTCTAAAAATTAGAAAAAGGAAATAAACTTTTGGATTTCGGTAGCCTGAACTTTACTTCAGTAGCCTAAAGAATAAGTTTGGTAGCTTGAAGATTAAGTGCAGTCGCCTAAAGAATTAAATGGGAAAGACAGAACCTGGCAGAGGTACTTCAGTCACCTGACCCTAGAACCTCAGGCGCTTGAAGTTGTCACTTCAGGAGCCTAAACCCCAATTCGGTTGCCTGAACTCACGGGAGAGCCTAAAAATCTGATTTTTATTAAAAACACGCGAGCTATCTGATTGATCCAACGGCTGAGATCAATCCTAAGGGTCATTTACTATATATACTAAATTTCTAAACCCTAGAACAACGAAGACACACAACGAGAAAAGAATACATCTCATTGCAAGTTTTGAGAAAAACTCTAGAGCTAATTTTCTGCACTACAATCTTTATCCATCTTTGGTTGGGAAAATCTCTACTGAAATCAAAAGGGCATTCATTCATCAAAATAAACGTTGATTCAGTATTAAGGTTTGATCTGTCAAGTTATAAGTTTTTCAAGAAGCTCTCATCTCTTTACGTGTTTATCGATAAAAAGAAGTTTTGATCTTGAGTGTGTATTCACGTATAAAAATTGATTTTTTAAAGATCATTACTGGAGAAAACTTATTTAGTTTGGTTGATTGGTTTGAAATTCAAAAAAGTACGTAAACACATATTCATATATATTGTTCATTGGTTTTCTTATTGAAAATTCTACCTTGATTAAAATATTGGAACTTTAAGGAAAACTTTGTGATTTTTGATTGAGTTGTATTCAAATCAATTTTTTATTAAATAGCTCACTTCAAATATACTTGAGCATCTTTAGGAAGTGAACCAAGAACCCTAGTTAACTCCAGGGCATTTCAAATATATTTCTTTTGGAGTTTTGATTAAATAGGGATTTGTGTGTTGATGCATAATCATTCATAAAATGATTGTATTGTTTTCATACATTCTTGAGCTTCAAATTATATCATATGTTAATGTACTAGGAAATTGAATTGTACTCACAAGCTTTTGTTAGAAGCATTGTTTTGAGTGTTATTTTCTAGATTCTATAGTATACACGGTTCGGTATGTGAATCGATGTGTGAGGAGAGAGCTGTATCTCTTGTAAGCAGCGGAGTAGGAGGAAGTTGTACCTCTTGTAAGCAACGGATTGTACGGGAAGTTCCGTCCCACTTTAAGGAGTAGGGGTTTTTAGTGAATCCTTGAGTGGTTGCTCAAGGCGAGGACATAGGCCGGGTTGGCTGAACCTCGTAAAATCGCGTTTGTCTTCTTTCTTCCTTTTACTCTTTATTTCCGCGTTATATTTAAATTGAGTATATTGCATGCATAGATAGGATTGCCGCACTCACACATAATTGAGCAACTAGAAGTAGTTGGTAAACTTATAAGAAGGGTGTGAAAGAAAATTAGGTGGCTTATTTTTTTTAATATCCAATTCACCCCCCCCCCTCTTGAGATTACACCTTAATCAACAAAGACCTTCGATCCTTATCCTCTACCGTACATGAGAAAGACATGTATATTTCTGAATTAGAGGATAGAATCAGAAAATTATCTCTATAATTAGAAAAATCATTAAAGAAGGTTGATAACAAGAAAAACATATAGTTAAATGATATCAAGAATCAAATCAAAGATAAGGATAAAATTATTTATAATTTCACAAAAGGAAAGGAAAACCTTGATAAGATGATTTGCTTACAAAGAATGTCTCTAAATAAAGAAGGCATTGGTTTCAATGGAATTAAAAATAAAAAGAAATAGAATTCTTACATGGGATAATTTTCGAAAGAATCCAAAGACTATACTTGCACATCTTCTAATGCCTACACAAACACCATATGCTATCAATGCAAGAAAAAAGGACATATAAAGTTTGAATGTCCATTTAAGAGGAAAGGTGTTAAAACCAAACAAGTATAGAAAATAAAAGAAACCTTCCTTGAAAAATCCTCCGGACCCAAGAAAATATGGGTACCAAAAATGAAATAATGATTTCACACATATATAAAATAGAAAATGGCATTGTTGGCCAAAATCATAGGATGACTTTTTACAAGGCTTAACTTAAGAAAATATAAAGAAAATATCAAATCTGAGCTTATTATATAAGCGCCTTGTTGTTACATGCTACATGCTTACTTGCTTATGTGATGTGCTGATATGTTATATGCTACATGAGTATGACTTGACTTGACTTGACTTATATTGATAATTTATGGCTCATTATATTGCAAACTTGAGCATGATTATGAAGCTAAATCTTGATATAAGAAAAATAGAGTTTGAGCATAAGATTATTGAGCATGAGCATGAATCTAGATATAAAATTAATTTTTGACTATACATGCTAATAATGAATCACATAGATAAACATACTGTTTTTTATCTATAAGCTATGAAAGATATAGTAGTTATATTGATATCCATGAACTATACATTATGTGATATTAAACTTTGGTATCTATAAAGTATTTTTGGTATCACATGTTAAAAAGCTCAATTGGTATCACAAAGTCAAATTATTTATGAGCATGAGTATGCCTATGAGAAAGATGTGACATTGATTATCTTAGTATGATATTGATATTTGATACATGATATGATTCAATATTTTACATGGGATGACAAAAGTAAAATTAATAACAAAACTAAATGTATTGAATTCAGGGGGAGTGTCATGAATCATTAATCAATTGATATCATGAATCAAATTTTAAATTTTAAATTGGTATCATAAAAATCATCAAATTAATATCAGTTGGTATCTTAAATAAATGCTATGAGCTACACACTACCTATGCTATATTGAAAAACAATAACTTGAGTGTGTACATATGTTTGGAATGCATGGTTATTGATATGCTTAAAATGATTTGTATTTGAATTTAAATCATTTCTTTTCTTTTTGATTGATGTCAAAAGGGGGAGAAGTTGTGAAACAAAAATTGAGCATAATTGAGCATGAACATTATATCTATTCAAAAGAAGTATTTAAGTATTGATGAGCATGATTGATGAAATTAATATTGATTTTATTAAGATGAAGCTTATTGAAAGGGGGAGCCTTTTTAAGGCTTACTCACATTTTTGCTCATTGTTTGTTATCATCAAAAAGGAAGAGATTGTTGGCCTTACAAGGTTTAAAATCTTGTTATTTTGTTTTGATGCTAACAAACAAGTGGAATTTAACATATTTGTGTGAGTAATGTTATTTCAGGACTCATATATGAGAAATTAAGGTCAAAGTGCTTACAAGGATCAAATGAAACTTAAAAGGGGGAAAGCATGGATTTAAAGATGATATATTAAACATTGAAGAATATGAGGACATGCATGCCAAGGACTGTTTAAAGTCAAAAGAGCCAAAGAAAAGCAAAGTGAGAGAGCTCAAAGAATATTAAAACTTGAAGACCAAGAAAGGGCCAAAGCAAGCATGAAGACTTGAGTGTTTAGAATGTTAATGTCTTAGAAGTCTCAAGTAAGTGCTTTAATGTTTAAAATATCGTTTGAAATATTTTGAAACTGTTAGGTTAACTTCTTGGACCTAGATACCTTTTAAAATACTTGGAAAATATTTTTATAAGGTCAAAAATTATTTTAAAAAGGTTAGAATCATTTTTGGAATAAAAAGCACCAAAAAGAGTTTTTTCAAATGCTGTCAGTTTTTATACATCTGCATTGAGGTGAATATTTTTCTATCAAAACCTCCTTATTTTAAAATGTGTTCAACATGAAAGTTTTAGTATTTAATTAGTATAACTAATTAGTGACATTGGCGAGAGAAAGGTGACCCAGTCTTGAATATGTATATATAACAAAAATAATTGTAACAATTTTAATAGGTGTCATTTAATTATAGTAAAGTAGCATTAATAGTTATACTAATTGGTATTAACTACAGATTTTAAATATTTATAATAATATTATTCAAAACGATGAACGATATGGGTATTTTTTTTATCAATTATACTGAGAACAGATTATCTAATTGCAAACTAGAGGAACAGATAATCTGCATTTTTTTTATCAATTATACTAATAAAGTTAGGTTATCATGGTAATCCAATATTGGCGAGAGAAAAGTGACCCAGTCTTGAATATGTATATATAACAAAAATAATTGTAACAATTCTAATAGGTGTCATTTAATTATAGTAAAGTAGCATTAATAGTTATACTAATTGGTATTAACTACAGATTTTAAATATTTATAATAATATTATTCAAAACGATGAACGATATGGGTATTTTTTTATAAGGTCAAAAATTATTTTAAAAAGGTTAGAATCATTTTTGGAATAAAAAGCACCAAAAAGAGTTTTTCCAAATGCTGTTAGTTTTTATACATCTGCATTGAGGTGAATATTTCTCTATCAAAACCTCCTTATTTTAAAATGTGTTCAACATGAAAGTTTTAGGATTTTCTCTTATATTTATTTTGACATCAAGAACACCTAATTTGGAGTTATACAGAAAACATTATGGCTAAAACACTGAATCAAGGTCAAAGTTGTCAGGCAACTGAACACTATTCACGGCAGAACTTCAGGCGCCTAAATAGAAGACAAAACAACCTCAGGCGACTGATCTTGTGAGTTCAGGTACCTGAACATGTACTGAATTTGAAAATTACAATCTTATAAAACTTCAGATGACTGAACTCGAGACTTCAGTCATATGAATACTATTCAACGGGCAAATGTTTAAATTTCAATATTTTAAAATATAGCCATTTGAGCTCCAAACTTTCTAAAAATTTGGGAAACTCTCAAAGGAAACTTTTGCAACACGGAAACAAGTTTTAAAGCCTATAAATACATGGTTTTGCAAATCAAAATACATCCAAGAATTGAAAAATCTGCTTGTAAAGCTGAAAGCACTCTTGTTCTTTCAAAGCTTTCTTGCTTACTCATTGCAAATCTGTTTTTCTAAGATATTCTAAAGTGTTAATCCTTCCTCCTTTGAATTCCTACTATTTAGTCCTCATCTAAGAAAGATATTGGTGAATTCTACACTTGAACTTCATTCTATTTCATATTGATATTTTACATTGAAGCATATAGTGCCGAAATTGTACTAACTTGCTCTTTGAGAGAGTATACTTGTACGCAGATCTTATCTTGTGTTTCTTGTAGTTCTTGAACGGTTCCAAGGGTTGTTTGGATCATTGGCTAAGTAAGGGATATTGCTTAAAGAGGCGGGCTCTAGCCTACCTAAGGAGTGACCCAACGAGGGGATATCGTTTGGAAAAGGCGAGCTCTAGCCTTAACCAAGGAGTGTTGTAAAGGTTTGTTCCACCCAACAACGGAACAAGTTTAGTAATCCTTTGGTGGTTTGCCAAAGGCGAGGACGTAGGCTGGGTATAAGCCGAACCTCATAAAAATCCCCGTCTCACTCTTTCTTTCCCTTACTCTTTATTTTCAGCATATTTAAATTGCGTGGATGGTTTAATTGATAATCCTATATACTACGTAATATAGAAATCAAGTAAACTTGAAGTCTAATTTGATTTGGGTTGCGGAAACCGAAAGGGAGTACGTTGGTTATACCATATCTTGCGGAAACCATATGGGAGTAGGTTACTTGGTTAACAGCCCAAGGATAAATTAACTGAGAGTTTAGTTGAGTTCTAAATATTAAGAAGAGTGTAGATATTGTGTTGATTGAATGTTATATTGTACATCATATTGAAGAAGTAAAACCATATATACAGGGCTTACAATTTCATATCCAGGGCTGAAAACAAAAAATATATTGTGATTGAATGGTATAAAGCTTGAGATTGATTGGATAGTGTTTGTATTCCAAGAGTGCTAAATCTTGAATAATTTCATCAATCTAATAATGTTGCAGTGAACTTATATTTGATAAATAAATTGTGATCGTGTTGGTGTGGAGATTGTGATTAATTGTTTGATTGTTTCTACTTTCAAAGTGTGGTTGAAGATTGAATGTTTGATTGTGTTTAATTGATTGGTTGTTTAATTGTGTTATTGATTGGATAAAAGAACTAAGTTCTTGATTGATTAAAGAATTAAATAAATAAGTCAATAATTGGTTAAAAGAAATAAAAGAAGTTGAAGGTAACTCAAAAGGAATTTTTAGAATGGGAAGCTATTCCTAATTTCAGCACATTCATGAATCTTTATTAAGAATATTCTGAGTACCAAAGGAGATAGCAACCTTTGTCTTCCCCAAATCAACTTTAGAATCCTCGACCTTGATGGTGATGGAGCAGACTACGAGGTCATCGAGGGTGATGAAGGACAATGAGGTCATGGATAACAGAGAAGGACGACGAGGCCGTGGATGGTGGTGGCTGCATCAATGATTCTTTATCTAGTTTACTCGGAGTTTCTTTTCAAAATTGATTTAAAATGCGATACGCTTGCCCATGTAGACAAAATGAATTTTAGTCTTTCATCTCATAGGTTGTCTCTTATAGTTAAGGTATGATTTAAATATTAATTTTATTTCTCTTGAATCTTGATACCCTTCTTGCGGTCATTGTAAACAAGGCAAGTGGATGCAATGACTGCAAGAAGGGCATCAAGATTCAAGAGAAATAAAATTAATATTTAAATCATACCTTAACTATAAGAGACAATCTATCAGATGAAAGGCTAAGATTCATTTTGTCTATATGGGCAGACTTATCACATTTCAAATCAATTTTGAAAAGAAACTTCGAGTAAACTAGATAAAAAATAACCATCCACCCCACTATAAGAGTACCCGAACCTCCCGATTCTTACCTCCATGTCCATCATAAACTCCAAAGAATGAAGTGAAGGACCATGGCCAGTAGCTTCACAAGAAACATGTAAACCTCTTTGTTAGCCATAAATGAAATTGATCAGTATTTTATTAGGCTTCATTTGACATTTTATGCCTTTATTAGGATGCAAAAAATGTGATAAAGCATAAAAAATAAAGTTATATATTGGTCCATCAAAAATATAAAACGATGTTAAAAGATTAGAATTTTAGAAATATATGTTATAGTTACAAATCAATGGTAGTTCTTCAATGTTCTAATATATGGAATCTTTCTCTTAGCTATAAAATTTTACAATGTCAAATTTTTAGATGTCTAAGTTACACATGTTTACACCAAATTAAATCTCCTAAGAATTTTGTATATTGTCATATTGCACAACAACTAGGATACATTGAATCTTAACGGATCGAGCTTAAATTTAACTTCATTGTTGAAGATTCAAGTTAAAATTGACAAAGAAGAAGGGGATATGGAGAGGGAGATGCAAGTTACCTCTTATTGTGTAGCAAAAGCACTATATAGGCCACTGATGAATGAAAAATATAGGCCACTAATGAATATCCAACGAGATCAAGGGCGTCAGTCACTTGGGAACAGCGGGAGACTAGGGAAGGGGTTCGACGGGGGTCGCAGCGGGAGACTGGAAGAGGGCATACGTACCAGGTCGTCAGTCCGCTAGGGCTCCGATGAAGCCTAAGATGTCCGGCGAATAGGGCGTACCAGACGAGAGCAGCGGGAGACTGGGAGGCCGAGAGAGGTTCGCGAGAGCAGGAGGGGAAGACTGGGAGGCCGAGAGAGGTTCGCGGGAGTAGGAGGGGAAGAGGAC
The DNA here is from genome assembly GCF_029873635.1 of Malania oleifera. Taxonomy (NCBI): domain Eukaryota; kingdom Viridiplantae; phylum Streptophyta; class Magnoliopsida; order Santalales; family Ximeniaceae; genus Malania; species Malania oleifera. Next base: position 140,601,558 of record NC_080418.1, read on the forward strand.
GGGCCAGCTGAGGAGCAGGAGGGGAAAGTTTGGGAAAATATCCCGCGGAAAGGAATAAGGGTTTTTGGGCATTAGTGACAGTTTCAAAACCGTCACTACTATTTGTGACGCATCTAAAAATTTGTCACTATTGGTCCTTTATTAGTGACGAATTTACAAATCGTCACTAATACTCTGAAATTAAATTTTTATTATTTGTTTTTTTTTAAAAAGGAAGTATTAGTGACGGCTCCCAAATCCGTAACTAATAAGTGACCTATAGTGATGAATTTATAAATTCACCACTAATACTCTGAACTTAAGATATTTTATTTTTTAAAACAGGAAGTATTAGCGACGGTTCTCGAATCCGTCACTAATAAAGCTCAATAGTGACGAATTTACAAATTTGTCACTAATACTCTGAACTTAAATTTTTTTTATTTTTTTTAAAAAGGAAGTATTAGTTACGGTTGTCAAATCTGTCACTAATAATGGACCAATAGTGACGAACCTACAAATTCGTCACTAATACTCTGAACTAAAATTTTTTTATTTTCTTAGAAAAATAGTATTTACGGTTATTTAATCGTCACTAATTTTTATCTTTTAGTGACAGATTGAATTCGTCACTAATACCCCAGAAATCATCACTAATATTTTCCCGGATTAATTTATGCGCAAAAAGTGTTTTCGTGCGTTATTTTCCTGTTTTTTTTTTGTAGTGGTATGACTTATATGAATTATGTTTAGCTGATTTCCTTTTGGTATTGGTATATGTTTTTTTTTTTCTTTTGTTTACTTTAATGTGTGAGGTGTTTTATTGGTTAGTAGGTCCTTGTTTTGTTTTATTTGGGCTTATAGCCTTGTTTTGGTTGGATGTTGGTGTTGTTTTTGGGAGACTTTTAAAGTTTTTTTTTTTATATTGTAATCTCCCATTGCTTGTCTTGTAACCACGGTATTCCTCCACCAAAAGTGAGGATATATCAATAAATAAATGGATATGCCGCACTTCTTTGAAAAAAAGAAAAGAAAAGAGGGGGTTTATTTGACAAGATTTCCTCATTTGGAGGTTTTATTCGACATTCCTAATCGCACTTTGATTTTTATTTTTCTTTTTAATCTTCCTTATTTATTTATTTATTTAATTGTTTATTTCAAAGGAGTTAATTAAAAGCTATTAGTTTCAATTTAAGGATAATTTATAATTAATTAGGTACCGTTCGTAGAACGGGTGTCTAGGGGGTGCTAATACCTTCCCCTCAAATAACTGAACTCCTGATCTTAATTTTGATAAAGCAAACTGAGACTACTAGTTCCTTGGCTTAGAAATAGTCTACAGACCAATCTATAAGTAGTAAATAGGTATTATAATTGCATCAAGGTAAATAATAACTTAGTGGCGTCTCCATTCTAATTTCAATATCTATTATCTTTTACTATTTTAGACCATTCTTCGGGAAGTTGCGACATTAATTTTTAAAAATATTAGTTTATCTATAGTTCTTGACATAACACGAGTATTCAAATATCTATACTATTAATTAAGGAAAGAGAAGACATTTTTCAAGCTGCATTATTTTTCTTCCTTTTTTTAAGACTCTGCTTAGAACTTGGAAAACACTAAGAAAAGAAAAGAAAAATATCAAGGACTTCACATTTTTATGTTTGACTACGAAAAAAAATATGAAAAAGAAAATAAGAAATACACCAAGTCTATGCACCATTAATATTTGAATATTTAATATTTTAATCATATTTTTTTAGAAGGTAAAAGCTAAACTATATTCAATAAAAACTGCAGCATTCAGTCTCAAGCTATAGAAGCTTGAAAGCAAATGAGACCTCCAAAAACAGCCGTTGAACAAAAAGAAAACCAGGAGAAACAATGCAGACACACCCTAAATATCTTAATCAAATTTTCAAGTTAAAAAATATATATAAGTAATTTAATGAAATAATTTTAATTTAAAAATCTTAAAAACGCACGCATAATGTTCACCCACAATTAGTTATTTAAAGAAAATCATTGCTTACTAGAATATCACGCAATCATAACTTTATTGCAATGTGCATATGTATATCGTCGAGTAATAATTGCAATAATTTTTAATAATATATTTTTAAAATAATAATAAATTAGTACTATTTATTTTGAGTAATTGTTATTACTAATTAGATTTTTTTAAAAAGTAATTGAATAATTTTAACTTAAAGCAAGGAATAGCAAAGTTATTTTTTCTCATAAAGTTAGGTTATCATGGTAATCCAATATTGGCGAGAGAAAAGTGACCCAGTCTTGAATATGTATATATAACAAAAATAATTGTAACAATTTTAATAGGTGTCATTTAATTATAGTAAAGTAGCATTAATAGTTATACTAATTGGTATTGACTACAGATTTTAAATATTTATAATAATATTGTTCAAAACGATGAACGATATGGGTATTTTTTTTTGTCAATTGTACTAAGAGACTCATTCAAAACGCACCATTATTGTTTTGCTAAATGAATTAAAAATGGACAAGTCAAGTCATTTCAACCACACAAAATCAAATCCTCTTACAAAGAGAGTGAAGTGTGTTGACTGACTAGGTCATTCAAAATTGAGTGCAATGTTCAGTCAATTCCTTCATGAAAGAGATTTTTTAATTTAATATTGGCAATAACTTCATGCTGCAGTGCAGCTTCCTTGAGGGATAGGAAGGTCCATCAAACAATATATTTTAAGAAGCCTTTAGGTTGCTTATTCTAAGGTTGTATTTAGAAATATCATTTGTTTAAAAAAAATTGGACTTAAATTTGTCCAAATTCAAATGAAATTCAATTAAATTATATATAATATTTTATCTAAACTCATAGAAGTTTAAACCTAAAACTTAAATTTTAAGCTCTGGTGTAAATATCATATTTATATAAAAAAATTTATGCTAACCCTTATTATTTTACCAAAATGAAGAACAACGAAAAGTGATAAAGTGGTGAGCATCCAATTGTTAATTAAAATAATTTTTAATAATACATTTTCTAAAACAATAATATATTAGTACTTGTTATTTTGAGTAATTAGATTTTTCAAAAAAAGAAAGTAATTGAAAAATTTTAATTAAAAGCAACGAATAGTAGAAATATTTTTGTCCCATAAAGCTAGGTTATCATGGTAGTCCAATATTAGTAAGAGAAAAGTGACCCAGTTTGAATACATATATATAACAAAAATAATTGTAACAAGTTCTGATAGTATCATTTAATTATAATAACGTAGTATTAATAGTTATACTAATACTATTGAAACTCAAGATAAACGCTACGTACAAGAATAGTCTCAAACAGAGCAGATTAGTATAAATTCAGCACTATGTACTTCAAAATTTAAATATTAAGATGAAATAGAATTGAAACTCAAGATAAGATATCACCAGAGGTTCTTCCTTAGGATTTGAAAAACTCAGTAGCAAGTTAGAACCGTGGCTTTTGATCAACAGCAAATTAGTAGAATTCTTCCAGCAAGAATGTGAGCACAAGTGAGGTTTAGAAAAGATTGAAAGTAGGATGCTTGATTGCTGATTTTTGCTTGGTGATTTGATTCCTTGGGTTAAAGGAGTATTTATAGACTTTTTAGAGTGAGTTTCCTTGTTTTTCAAGTTGCTTGGAGTGTCCACCAAGTTTTTATAATGTTTAGATTTGAACAACTAATTTTTAGAATTTTTCCGTTAAAGTTCAAAATTTAAATTCCTGTAGGGTCACTCGATTGGGTCAATTTTTGCATAGGTCAGTTGGCTGGATAGGCGGCTGATACCATTCTGTTTGACCAAGAAATTTAGAAAATAATTATCAGTCGACTAACTAAACTCAGTTCAATTTTTTCAGTCGGCTGGACAGACCCTTTGTCAGTCGGCTGACTGAACATACTTCAATCTGGTCAGTCGGCTGAACAGATTAATTAATCGTTGTGATTTTTTCGTCGGCTGAGCAAATAAAGCTTGTTTAGGTAAGTCGGCTTAGCAGTTCATCTTTTCAAAAACTTTCATTTTTTAAAATTTTAAACCCTTGTTATTTGAAAAACTCAATTTTGACTTTTCAAAATCATTTTCCTATGTTTTCAAAAACTCGTCTCTAAGTCTTAATTGCATCCTAAAGAGTTTTAAAGTATTTCATAAGATATTTAAACATGAAGTATTTACATAAAAGACTTCATAAGACTTTAACATTCTAAACACTTAAGTTTTCATGCTTGTTGTGGCTCCATCTTATCTTCAAACTTTAATATACTTTGAGCTTTCTCTTTAATATCCATGCCTTCATATTCTTCAAGTTTTAATATATCATCTTAGAATTCATGCCTTAAGCTTCATTTGATCATCCTTCTTTGAAGTATAAGCTTTCAATGGATCCTTGTGAACACTTGACCTTACTTTCTCATAGTCGAGTCTTGCAATGTCATCGCTTAACTAAATAAGTTAAGTTCCTCTTATTTTTTATCATCAAAATAAGATTTTAAGTCTTATGAGGCCAACAAAGATCCCTCATTTGGAGGTCTTATTAGACATTCTTAAATCACGCTGAGATTTTTAATCTCTTGTTAATTTTACTTATTTGTTTATTTATTCATTTGTTTGTATGTTTATTTTAAAGGAAGATAACTAAAGGTTATTAAATTCAATTTAGGAATAATTCATAATTAACTAGGTACTGTTCATCGTACGGGTGTGTAGGGGATGCGAATACCTTTTCATCGCATAACTGAACCCCTGATCCAAATTATAGTTAAAATAGATCAAGACTACTAATTCATTGGCTTAGGTTTAGTCTAGTGACTAATCAAATGAGTAGTAATTAGGTGTTCTAACCACACCTAGGTAAATAATAGGTTAGTGGCGACTCTATCAAAATTTCAACATTATTATTGCCTCGCCTTCTCCGGGACGTCACAACAATGAGAATGACATGATATCTAAAATAAAATAGAACTAGCAACAGGTAGTAAATCTTGATTATTTTGTTCAGCTACTCAACTTTGTTGAGGGGTAACAATGCAAGACAGTAATGGAACACCCTATAACCTTTTATAAAACTACTAAAAGGGATAAAAAGGTATTCCAAGACATTATGATATTATAGAAAATGAATTATTGAGTATTCTTTTTGAATAAATAAATATTTTTTTAAATAAAAAATAAAAGATATTAAAAAAAAAATTTTATGGTGTGTTACATAATTTGTTAGTTATACAAATCATTTTACAAATTTCTCCCCATTTTGCATGTGTGCACATTGTCTATGATAGGAGTTACTTTAATCTCAAGCTAATTAGGTACCGTTCATGAGCGAGTGTATAAGAACATTACTACCTTCCTCTTGAATGATTATACTCCCGAGTCTAACATGAGCTTATAGCGTAAATTTAGAATATCGATCAATTTCGTGGCCCTAAATTTTAGCTTAAAAATCGATTGATTGATATACTATCTAATTGCAACTTTGTTGTTCTAGTTAGCCCATTATTTACTCCCATATTCCATTATCAAGTTCATCATCTCATTAGACCCTTTTGCAATCTACAAGTTGCGTCATTTGGGATTTTTTGTGTGAAAGTCTTACAAGAGGTCAATTAATTAGTGTAAAGAGAAAGAGAGACTAGGATAAGGAAAATATGACACAAGCCAATAAAAAAAAGTATATTTGTGTTGTCCATCTACGACTCATAATGTGTCAACTAAAATATCAATGGGTAGAGCACCGTTGGATAAACGTCAAAAACCAAAGAAATTGATTATAGCGCAAGACTTAAGCATCGACTGATTAGTGGTGGGTCATCCAACCATCTTCTCAAATGGACCACACTCAATTGTGGTTCATTTCAGTTGACTAGGTCAACGATGAGAATGTCATGTACCAATTAAACAGCTGGATTAGTATTTTTTTTTCTTCATATTTTTTTAACAAATCATGAAATAATTATTGGAGAAGTTAAAATTAACCCCATGTACATTAACAAGAGATTTATCTAAATCCGTAATACTTACTAATGCTAATATTTATGTGTGAAAGAAAAGGACCATTAATGGAAAGAAAGGAAGGTTGGGAAAAGGGAAAAGAAAGAAAATGGGCTTTTGTTTCTTACCTGCAGTGAACCATTATGAGAATATTTTTATTTAGTTCACTTATTATATATAGTTTTTTAAAATATTAGTTTATATATAGTTCTTGATATAACATGAGTATTCAAATATTTATAATATTAATTGCGGAAGGAGTATACATTTTTCAACCTATATTTTTTTTCTTTATTTTTTTTAAGATTCCGTTTGGAACTCGGAAAACACAGAAAAAAGAAAGGAAAATATCAAGGGATTCACATTTTTATGTTTGGCTATTAAAGAAAATAAAAAATATATAGAATCTTTGGACAATATTTTGATTCTATACATCATTAATATTTGATTTTTTCATATTTTTAAATCATATTAAAATATTTTTTTTATTTTTAATCGTATTTAATATAAAAGAAAATCATAATGAAAAATGAGGTTTTTTTTTTTTCCTTTCTTTTCCTTTTCCTAAGTAAAATGCTTGATCCAAACACACCCTAAATGTTTTGATCAATTTTACAAGTTATTATATATATTTATATAAGTAATTTACTGAAATAATTTTAATTTAAAAATATTTAGTAGGGACGCACAAATAATGCTTACCCACAATTAGTTATTGGAAGAAGATTACTAAATATCAAGCAATCATAACTTTACAGTGTTATAGTAATAATTGCAATAATTTTTAATAATATACTTTTAATAATAATAAAAAATTAGTACCAGATTTTTTGAGTAATTGTTATTATCAATTAGATTTTGAAAAAAAAAAAAAAAAAAAGCAATGAATGGTAGAGATAGTTTTGCCGCATAAAGTAAGGTTATCATTGAGAATCCAAGATTGGCAAGAGAAAAGTGACCTAGTCTTGAATATGTATATATCACAAAAATAATTGTAACAATTTTTAATAGTATCATTTAATTATAATAAAATAGTATTAATAGTTATACTGATTATTATTAATTATAGATTTTACATAATTATAAAAAATGTTGTTCAAAATGATTAAGAGTATAGATAGATAGATAGATATATATATATATATATATATATATATATATATATATATTTTGACAACTTAGGAATTTCAACCACTATCGCCCTACTTTGGACACTATGGTGCGGCACCAAACCCAAGAGGTGAAAGTCATCCGCCCATTAACGCATCCTTAATTGGTAATTCACCACGGTAAACTCTCAATAGGGAATCAAACCAGTGACCTTAGGGGTGACACTTGTCACACTGATGTCATGCTGATGTCACCTCATGTTAAAAAATTTTAAAAAAGAAAAGAAAAAGGAAGGACAACTGGGCTTTGACATGTGTCAGGTGACGTCTACTACAGTAATTTTGAAAAAAAAACAAAAATGCCATGTGTCACCACGGGAGATTGACACGTGGCATCCACTTGGGTCAAACCATTTGACCTGGTTCAATTTAAATGAACTGGTTCACCTAGTTCAACTATAGAACTGTTTATATTATTTTATTTTATTTTATTTAACTTTTTAAAATTTTATTTTGTTTTTAATTTTAGAAATTAAAGAAAAAAGTAGGAAAATCATAAAAATAAATAAAAATAAATAGGTAAAATTTTGAAAAAGTATTTTTAAAGTTAGGAAAAATATTTTGAGTTATTTTGGGTAGGAATTAAAAAAATAAAAAAAAAAGTCTTTAAAAATCCCAACAAAGTTTTAAAAAATAATGAAAATTTTCAAAAAAAAAATTTACAATGATTTTGAAAATTTAAGGAATTTTTTAAAGGTACTTTTGCTTCAAATTTTGGTGATTTTACTTGTTTTTTGTGTATATGCATCCCCATGATTTCAAAAAGAGTAAAGTTGTATTTTAGATCTCACATGTATTAGCTGTGAGGGCAATTTATCTAACAAGATTTCCTCATTTCGAAGTTTTATTAGACATTCATAATCGTACTTTGATTTTTATTTTCCTTTTTAATCTTCCTTATTTATTTATTTCAAAGGAGTTAATTAAAGGCTATTAGTTTCAATTTAGAGATAATTTATAATAAATTAGGTACCGTTTGTAGAACGGGTGTTTAGGGGGTGCTAGTATCTTTCCCTCAAATGACTGAACTCCTAGTTTTAATTTTGGTAAAGCAGACTTAGACTACTAGTTCCTTGGCCTAGAAATAGTCTACAGACCAATCAATAAGTAGTAAATAGGTATTATAACCACATCAAGGTAAATAATAGGTTCATGACAACTCCATTCAAATTTCAATATCTATTATCTTTTGTCATTCTGGACCCTTCCTCAGGACGTTGCGACAATAATTTTTTAAAATATTAGTTTATATATAGTTGTTGACATAACACGAGTATTCAAAAATTTATACTATTAATTAAGGAAAGAGGAGACATTTTTCAATCTGCATTATTTTTCCTCCTTTTTTCAATACTCTGTTTGGAACTCGAAAAACACTAAGAAAAGAAAAGTATCACGGAATTCACATTTTTATGTTTGACTACGAAAAAAAAAAACATCAAGTCTAATAACAATATTTTGATTCTATACACCATTAGGAGACCAATTCTCCAAAAACAGCGGCTGAACAAAAGGAAAACCAGGAGAAATAATACAGACACACCCTAAATGTCTTAATCAATTTTACAAGTTTATATATATATAAGTAATTTAATGAAATAATTTTAATTTAAAAATCTTAAAGATGCACACATAATGTTCGCCCACAATTAGTTATTTGAAGAAAATCATTGCTTATTAGAATATCACGCAATCATAACTTTATTGCAATGTGCATATGTATATCCTCGAGTAATAATTGCAATAATTTTTAATAATATGTATTTAAAATAATAATAAATTAGTACTATTTTATTATGAGTAATTTTTATTATTAATTAGATTTTTTAAGAAAATAATTGAATAATTTTAACTAAAAACAATGAATAAAAAAATTATTTTTTCCCACAAAGCTAGGTTATCATGATAATTTAATATTAGCGAGAGAAAAGTGACCCAATATGTATATATAACAAAAATAATTGTAACAACTTTAATAGTATCATTTAAATATAATAAAGTAGTATTAATAGTTCTACTAATTGTTATTAATTATAGATTTTAAATATTTATAATAATATTATGGATATTTTTTTATCAATTATACTAAGAGACTCATTCAACACGCACCATTATTGTTTTGCTAAATGAATTAAAAATGGACAAGTCAAGTCATTTCAACCACACAAAATCAAATCATCTTACAAAAGAGAGTGAAGTGTGTTGACTGACTAGGTCATTGAAAATTGAGTGCAATGTTCAGTCAATTCCTTCATGAAAGAGATTTTTTCCTTTAATATTGCCAATAACTTCGTACTGCGGTGCAGGTTGTAATTTGCTTATTCTAAGGTGTATTTAGAAATATAATTTGTTTAAAAAAAAATGGACTTAAATTTGTCCAAATTCAAATGAAATTCAATTAAATTATATATAATATTTTATCTAAACTCATAGAAGTTTAAACCTAAAACTTAAATTTCAAGCTCTGGTGTAAATATCATATTATATAAAAAATTTTATGCTAACCCTTATTATTTTACCAAAATGAAGAACAACGAAAAGTGATAAAGTGGTGAACACCCAATTGTTAATTAAAATTTTTAATTAAAATAATTTTTAATAACACATTTTCTAAAACAATAATAAATTAGTACTAGTTATTTTGAGCAATTAGATTTTTCAAAAAAAAAAAAACGTAATTGAAAATTTTTAATTAAAAGCAACGAAAGTAGAGATATTTTTGTCCCATAAAGCTAGGTTATCATGGTAGTCCAATATTAGCAAGAGAAAAGTGACCCAATTTGAATGCATATATATAACAATAATAATTGTAACAATTTTTTATAGTATCATTTAATTATAATAACGTAGTATTAATAGTTATACTAATTGTTATAAATTATAGATTTTAAATAATGATAATAATGTTATTCAAAATGATGCACGGTGTGGATATTTTTATCCTCAAAGTTAGGTTACTATGGGACTTCATCAATCATACTACTAGACTGATTCAAAATGCACTATTATTATGAAGCTCAGACCTGATTCACTCAAGCTCATTCTCATAAGTCCCAAAGTTCACACATGACCTAGACACGTGATAGAGCTCATGTGGCTCGCTCGGGGTCCCTCGAATTCACTCAACTCACCCGGGTTGACTCGCACGAGTCAACCCTGGAATGACTCACACACTTAGTAGGTTGACTCGCATGAGTCAACCCTAATACTCACTCACCGAGTTGAAGATGAGTTGACTTGTCTTCAACCTCACCAACCAACCTAAAACTCTAATCCTTGAAACCAGAGCTTGACATCAACACCCTTCAGATCATCACAAATATCACTCACACCCCCATTCAAATCACACACATACTAGATCTAAAAAGGAGAAAAATTGAAAAAAAAAAAAAAAATCAAATAAAGGGAGAACAAGGGGTACCTAGCTTTTTAGACTTCCCGGATCTTCTCGGGTGACTCCTTGAAATGCCTTCGGCCAACCAGCTATTCGTCATCGTCCAAGCAAACCTTGTGCAGTTTTGAACACACTTGTGTGTTCGGTAGCTCAGTGACAACTGAGGAATGAGGAAGATGGGAGCTTTACTAATATAAGAAGGAAAAATAGGTGGTTTGAGAGTCGTTTCGAAGGGGGTCCGTTTAAGAGATAGGTACAGAGAGACTGAAAGAGAAGAATAGAGAGACTAAAAGAGAAGAAATGAGAAATTGAAAAAGAATAATAGAGGAGATCAGGAGAAGAACAGAGAGGGTAAGAGAAGAGAGAAGAAAGAAGAGAGAGAAAGAGAGAGAGGACATTCGAGAGAATGAGACATGGAAAAATGAACAAAATGAAAAAATTGGGTTTAAGTATCTAAAGCCCCGGAGTCACAAGATTCAACCACGTGGCATTCCATCATCCATTTGATCGAAGAAAGCATGTAGCTCCCCTGCGTCCGTCCGTTTCTATTTCCTATCAACGGCCCAGATCTCACTGTATTAGTACTCTGGATTACCATCCAATCCTCGTAGATCAACAACGGTCAAGATCGCCTTGTTCAAGAAGAAACCATCATGAGTGTCTGCACGCCAAGTGACACATGGCAAGTGCGTGGCCCTCGTCATTAATACACATAAAAGCCCGTGAGCCATCTCCACAAGCCATTGGATCATCCCTCAATTGGATGGATCAAATCATGGCATGATAAGAGATCTGCGCGGGTCAAATCCCTATGGATCCCTACTATAGTGATCCGAAGAATGATATTATTTAAATAATAAGAGGGAGAGAAATAGATACAGAAACAAAAGGAGGCCGGAGCATTCGTTGACGACATCGCATTTTGGGGATAATTTTAATTTTAGGAAACTACTAGGACTCATCGATGAATACAGGGGTTCGTCGACGAGTGCAGAAGAAAATTCGTCGACGAACATAGGGTTTCGTCTACGAGAAAATACCGAGGGACGGTTCGGGCTACTCTGAATTTCATCGGCGAATACAGGGCTTCGTCGATGAATTTACTAAAATGTTCGTCGACGAAGTGACGTGTCTCATCGACGAATTCGGCCCTATAAATAGATAAAAATCGAATTTTTATTCATTTCTCACGCCGCTCTCTCTCTCTCTCCTCTCTCTCGCTCTCCTACGTCTCTCTCTCCCTTCTCTCTTCAATTCTGGCCCCGTTAGTCACCAGATCGACGATCTGAAGCCACCATGACACTCCAGGCAGAATTCTCTTCAAGTTTGCTAGGACGGATCGTCGGTGGGATTGAGTGGGGTTTCATCCCAAATTCAGGGTAAGACCTTTTTAGCCCAATTTTGCCTTTCTGACAGTTATAGGAAATGATGTAAGCTAAGAAATACTAATATTTGGTTCTGGCGAATATTATTTTTAGGGTGTTGTGTAGGAGGCCTTGCGGGTGTTAGGCTAGTAAGTCGTAGGGGGTGTTCTGGTCGTCAGGTAAGGGAAATATAGGGGTGAGCATAATTTGGGGAAACCCGAATTAATCGAATTAACCGATCAATTTTGGTCGGTTCGGTTATGGGTTCGCTAAATTTCGAGTAATCGGTTATCGGGTCGATTATGAAAAAATTTAATTCGGTTAACCGAATTATCCGAATTAAGAATTAATTAAAATTTAAATATAAAATATATATATATATATATATATATATATATATATATATATATATATGCTAAGTCCTCTCCACTCTCCTCTGTGCCAGACGCCCCGACTAGCCAACTGCTCGTGTCCTCTCAACTCTCAAGACTCATCTGCGTCGCAGCTTCTGCCTTCTCGAAGAGACGATGACTCTGTCTCGGCATCTCGGACTTAGACCCTTAGTTTTCCTTCTCCAGTTCTCCTTCAAAGTCTCTTTTGCGCCGCAGCCTCTCCAGTCTCCCCTCTCGGTCTTGGACAGCGCCGCAACCTCTCCAGTCTCCCCTCTCGGTCTCGGACCTCAGTTCTCCTTCTCCTTCAGATTTCAGTCCTTCTTCGGTTTCCCTCCGCCAGACTTAGCAGACAGTCCTTCTCCACTTCTCCTTCTCCCTCTTCGCAAATCGTCTCTTCAATCTTCGTTGCTTTGCTTGAGGCTCAGGCCCTAAGCGCCGGCGGCTACGCCCCTCCTCCGACTTCCCACTTCCCAGTTCTCTATTCTCGTCCCGATCCTGATCCCAAATCCCTCTTCCAGTAGCTGGATGGATGGATTAAGTGACTCAGGTACATATTTAATTAATTTTAATTATTTCGGTTAACCGAATTACCCGAAAAGGAATTCGGTCGGGTTTGGTTCGGGTAGCTTTCCTTGTTCGGTCGGTTCGGTTAACAGAATTTACTAACCAAAATTTTCGGTTAATTCGGTTAATTAACCGAATCTGGCCGAACCGACCGTTTGCTCACCCATAAGGAAATATGCTATGTTAGGTATTTTTAAAATATTATACAGTTTATTAAATGATGAAAATTATGTATTACAGTATCGTGTGGCTTTTGAATATGAATATAGTATGAATATATGTTTTACGATATTTCAGTATTCTGATTTAATGATATTTCAGTACCATGATTTTATGAATTTCAGTACCATGATTACACGATTTTCAGTATTATGATTATGCAGTTTCAGTGTTATGATTATACAGTTCTCAGTAATACGACGTATAAATTACAGTACAGTTATGCAACATCATGGTTATTACGATTTTTTTAGAATCATGGTAATTCATATAGCTGTATATAGAAATATATTATATAGTATTAGACCCTGTTGGACTTGTAGCTACAGAGTACGGTACCATTGCTATAGAAATTATGTTACTTTATGAGTGCAACCACCTATTTAGATAATATGTGGTAAGGTCGATCACCTAGGCCCATGAAGAGATTAGGCTTCCCATCCAGATATGGGTTGAGGTGGGCAGATCGACCGATGAAGTATAGTGATTTATTCTTGGTTGGTCAGCTAGGGTAAATCCCGCCTACGGGCTGCACAACCCTGTCATGAGGGGGTAAGTCATGACACATAGATAGACACAGGGAACAATTTCAGTTACTATTACGTACGTACGGATTTACAGAAACAGGGACCATACTTATGTACACTAGAAGTACTTTGAATTATAACCTATAATATTGTTATGTTAAGCAACATGGAAATGGGTGGTGTATTTATTACTTGTACTGTACTTTTGTATCCAGTTATTCATGATTATATGAAAACAGATTTTCATAGTATAGTAACTCATTTGCCACACACTAGTAATAGCATATTTCGTCTTACTAAGCGTTGACTCATCCCAATGTTAAATTATTTTTCAGGTGATCCAGGTAGGTGAGCAGACTAGGCTCGCAGATAGAGGGGCTTCATTGGTGCCCTGTTAGAGAGTGAGTATGTTATGAAGGATTTTTGTATACCCTAGCTAGTTAAAGGTATTTTGGGGAACAAGCATATGTATATATTTTGGAAAACATGTAGTACTCTGGTATTGTGTGGTATTGGTTTTTGTATTGTGTAAATATTTTCATATGGTTATGTCTATGCGATTTATGCTTCTCGCTGCTTAGGTTATTGATTGGATTTACTCCCAGTATGGTATCAGAGCATGTGGAATGTTATAGTATAAAAAAATATATATACCCAATTAATTAAACAGATCGTTACACCTACAGTGCACCAACGGTCTAGATTACTCCACATCAGCATATCAGCATTAGGAGTCTGCGCCCCCTCCTCAACCACACGATCTGTGTTTTCTAGGGATGGCTTCGATCGCTCCACGTTGGCAATTTGAGTACCACTTGCTGCTTATCGTCCGATGTGTGTTTTCTTGGGACGGTGAAGATCTCTCCATGTTAGCAATCCAAGCGTGCCTCACCTCAACTGTTGAATCCCTCTTTTCCAGCGACGACTTGGATTGAGCCACGTCATCGATCCACACCCGCATACACCCACCAATCGGGCCACCGACACGTGGCTAATTTTCCCCAATGCGCGAAGAGTCCTACGTGCCCCCCCCGACCACCGTTGGATCTGTGTTCTCCTGGGATGCTCAAGATTGTGCCACACCTAGATCCAGGTCACATTTGACTAGCCACTCAGTTACTGACACGTGGCACACCCTCCTCAACCGCACGATCTGTGTTTTCTAGGGACGGTTTGGATCGCTCCACATTGGCAATCTGAGTACCACTTGTTGCTCACCGTCTGATGTGTCTTTTCTCGGGACGGTGACGATCTCTCCACGTTAGCAATCCAAGGTGCCTCACCTTCACCGTTGAATCCCGCTTTTCCAAGGACGACTTGGATCGAGCCACGTCATCAACCACACTCACATACACCCACTAATCGAGCCACTAACACGTGGCTCATTTTCCCCAACGCACGAAGAGTCCTATGTGGCCCCTTTGAGCACCATTGGATCTGTATTCTTCGTGGACAATCAAGATTGTGCCATGCCTAAATCCAGGTCACATTTGACCAACCATTTAGCTACTAACACGTGGCACACCCTTCTACACACTGTGATATGCTACGTAATCTCTTGTGAGCCATTCGATTTATGTTTCCCCACGACGAATAAGATCATGCCACGTCTTCGATCCGGGTCACCCTCTATCTCCTCTTTTTGAAGGTCGACACATAACCTCACTTAGAAGACGACACGTGGTCAATTTCTTGGCCTAACTAAAATAGGTGTCTTTTATCTTTATAGGCCTGTTGTTAGAGATAACATAGGAGAGTTCCTACTGTTACCCCAAAACAACAAGGCCTAAAAAGAGGGGCAGCTGTGGACACCCCAATTTTAACTAGGTCTTTCCAAGGAGACTTTATGTCAAACCCCTTCCATACAGCTTGTGGGCCCCACATGATTTGTGGGCCCCACATCTTTGGCACACTAGTTCGAATTCCTACATCCGGTGCACGTTACCTTTTTTAGTACGCTACCTCAGATCCCTATATCTAGTGCATGCTAACCTGAGTTCCTATAACCCTCACACGGCTCGCAGGACCCACGATGCTTGTTGACCTCATATATATCTATTGGGCCCCACTTGGTTTGTGGGCCCCATATTTTTGGTACACTAGCTCAGATTCCTACATCCAGTGCACGTTACCTTTTTTAGTGTGCTAGTTCGGATCCCTATGAGTGCATGCTAGCTTGGGTTCCTATAATCCTCACACGGCTCATGGACCTCAAATGGCTTATGGGCCCCACATATCTCCATTGGGCCCCACATCTCTTGGTACGCTAGTTCGGATTCCTGCATCCAGTGCACGTTACCTCCTTTAGTAAACTAGCTCGGATCCCTATATCCGGTGCATGCTAGCTCTGGTTCTTATAACTCTCACACGGCTTATGGACCCCACATGGCTTGTGTGCTCCACATATCTCCATTGGACCCCACATGGTTTGTGGGTCCCACATCTCATGGTACGTTAGTTCGGATTCCTACATCTAGTTGACATTACCCCACTCTGGTACGCTACCTCGGATTCCTACATCTGGTGCACGTTACCTCCTTTGGCATGCTTATGCCTGCTAGCGCAGGTTCTTATAACCCTCAAATGGTTCGTGGATCCCATATGGCTTTTCGGCCCCACATCTTCTGGTACGCTGACTTGGATTCTTACATCCGGTGCACGTTACCCCCTTTGGTATGCTAACTCAGATCCCTATATTCGGTACATGCTAGCTTGGGTTCCTATAACCCTTAAATGGCTCGTGGACCCCACATGGCTTGTGGGCCCCACACATCTCTGTTGGACTCCGCATAACTTCTAGGACCCCTATATTATTATTATTATTATTATTATTATTATTATTATTATTATTATTATTTATCTAATTTGTCAAATGCAAGCATGCTTTGTTCCCCCCATCATCACTCACCACATGTTTTGTTCCTCTCCTTATCATTCATCCCATGCTATATTCCCTTCATCATTCTTCACCCTATGCTTTGTTCCCCCATCATCGCTCACCATATGTCTTGTTTTCTCTCTTTATCATTCATCTCATGCTATATTCATTTCATCATTCTTTATCTCATACTTTGTTCCCCCATCATCACTCACCACATGCCTTGTTTCCTTTCTTTATCATTTATCCCATGCTATATTCCTTTCATCATTCTTCACCTCATACTTTGTTCCCCCATCATCATTCACCACATGCTTTGCTTCCTCTCTTTATCATTCATCTCATGCTATATTCCCTTCATCATTTTTCACCCCATACTTTGTTCCCCCCATCATCACTCACCACATGTTTTGTTCCTCTCTTTATCATTTATCCCATTCTATATTCCCTTCATTATTCTTCACCCCATGTTGTGTTCCCCCCATAATTACTCCCCTATGTCTTATTTCCTATGCTTGCCCCAAGTTAAGTCTATAAATAGTCTTCTCATTCTAAGCACAAGGGAAGAGTTTTTGGTGGTGGTAAGGAGAAGATTTCGAATATTGAAATTTTCTATTATAAGTTTGTGAAGCTTGTTTTTTTGAGTGGTAAGGAGAAGATTTTGAATATTGAAGTCTTCTACTGAGTGAGGTTATGTTTCATTCTCTTAGAAGATAAAGCGGTTGACTGATCCATTTTCCTACTGGTGCTGGGTCACCCCATCTGAAGAAGGCACTCCGTAGTGCCTCGAGTCAAAGCTCAAGAACAACCCTCGAGAAGACGCTGTAGACTGACCCTGGTAGACTCACCGACAGGAAATGAAGACCAGAGGAGAGAAAGGTGAGAGGTAAAACTAATGGATTTTCCCTTCCTGAGTTACATTTGGAAGTATAATAAACGAGGTATGAACTTGTGAATCGAAGACTCAAACCCAAAGTTACGTTCAATGTCGAACCTAAACCACGTTTATCTCTCTGTGAATTGTTTGAACCCTTGAATCGGTATGGAATCTTAGTATGTTTTTTTTTTCTTTCCTTTAAATGTCTAATGATTCAAAAAACCCATAAAAAATCATAAAATGCCAAAAATAAAAAATCAGAAACATTTTTTTAGGAAAAATTCCAAAAATACTTTCAAACTTTGACTTCTGTGAGTTTTGTTTTAATTTTATTTGTGCTATTTTTAAGTTCGGGAAAAATATTGAAAAATCATAAAAGTCACAAAAATGTTTTCACACTTAGAAAAAATCACAAAAACATTTTCAAGGTTTTAGAAATCATTTTCACCCCGAATGAGCCCAAAACCTCCCAAGGTTTCAAAAATGTCAATTTTCCTTAAAAAAAAATTCTTATAAATTTCAAAATACCTGGGAGTTATTTTTTTGTGAAAAAACCTATTTTCTCTATTTCCCGATCCCAATGATTGCAAAGAAAGGTGTTGAGTTTTCCGAAGCATGATATGCCCCGATTCCGAGGGAATACTTATATGTTATTTTTTTTTTTTGGATATTTGTTTTACAATTTTTTTAAAAAAGGGAGTAATTTTAAAGGCTAATTAAATTAATTTTTGGGATAATTTTTAATTAATTTGGTACCGTTTGTGAGAATGGGCGCGTAGGGAGTGTGAAGACCTTCTCCTTGCATAACCGTACTCCCGAGCCCATCTCTGGTAACGCAGACCGATTCTACCTTTAATTGGGTAGTAATCAAGTGTTCTAACCACACAAAAAGGTTAGTGGCGACTCAATTACACCATTTTTCACGAAATTTAAAATTCACTTTTCATTCGCTTTGTTCCGCCTAGGAACGTCGCGACAGTCTTTTTTTGAGAGACACGAGAGATTTTGTTAGGTAAGAAGGTAAAAAGTGGTCTCGAGCATCAGCATTCCCACTAAATTCATGTTATAGAGTTTGAACTAAATAATCTTATGCACAAATAGTCTTTACTTTAAAGCTCACTATAATGTCACGTCTAATTTGGCTTTATTAAATTAGCTCATAAATGATTTTAATTTAAACATATTAAACAAACTCAAATCGAACTCATAATTGAGCCGCTCATGAGGCGAAACAAGCCAAATTAAGAGGAAATTGGAGAGTAGTACAGATGTATGGTTGTCCATTAAGTATTGAGTGGGGGTTTTAAGTAGGAACATGACAGGAATGACTCAATTAAAGGATGCTGATTTTTGGATATTACAGAATCTGAAAGTGCAAATTGTGAATAAAAGAATTAAAACTATGCAATGTGTGAGATGACTAAAACCGAGGCAAAGGAGGTTGAACTTAAATTTGGTGGAAGTAGCTTGGGGAACCCAGGGTCGGCGGGTGGTGGTGGCATCCTTAGAGACCATACATGTTCTTTTGTTTTTGAGTTTTCAAAATATTTTGGTTCTTGTTCAAATAATGAAACTGAGTTGAGAGCTGTATTGGAGGGAATAAAGATTTACAAACATTTGAGCCATACTAGTATTGATATTGAATATGATTCGAATATTGTAGTAAATTGGATAAGATCCAGTAAGTGCTCCTTGTAGTATTTGTGGGATTTTTGGGAGTAGCTTATTAGTTTACTAGAGGGAGTAGACTTTTCGATAAATCATTGGTATAGAGAAAGGAACAAAGTAGTAAATGCCATGACTCGACAAGGTGCGATGAGGAGGAATAGTTTTTTTACCAATTGTAGTCAACTTCCTAGAGTTATCAATGGTTTGTATAAACTGGAGAAGATGGGTACGGCGTATATGAGGTATGTTTAGCTGATTTTCTATTGGTTTTGGTTTATGCTTTTTGTTGTTTATCTTTTGTTTGTTTTATTGCGTTAGGTTTGTTTTGTAGGTCCTTGTTTTGATTTGTTTTATTTGGACTTGTAACCCTGGTTTGGCTGTTTATTGGTTTTGCTTTTTGGGAGACCTTTTTTAAAGTTCTATCTTTTGTTTCTCGCATTGATTATCTTGTAACCAAGGTATTCCTTCACTAAAAATGAGAGTTTATCAATAAATAAATGGAGGTGTCGCCATTCTTCTAAAAAAAAAATTTTTTTTTTAAAAATCAAATTAATTCATAGTCAAGTTCAGGTTGTTTACTAAACGAGTCACAAAATGAGTTTGAGAATCTCTAGTTTATATAATAAATGAAATTGAACGAACTCTTACAAAAATTGAGCTCCTGAAACCACTCTAAGTAGTTTGGTTTGATTGTAACTCTATTGAGTATATGAAAATTACAAAAATCCTAAACTTATATTTCGATTTGGATTTGAGAGTCTGAATTTCGAATTTTGAATTTAAATTAGGTAAATTTAAATAGTATTTAATAAATTTTAAATTATATTTTATTAAAATTCACATAATCCAAACCTTTTCCAAATATAGGAATTGTGTAGTTTTCACTCGTTGAAAGCTTGTGAACTTCTCCCTTTGGCAACAAATACCAAGAAAAGAGTTCACAATTATAATTTTTTTTACAGTTATTTCTAAGGATGATTGCAGAAGATAATCTTTTAGTTTTAGTTCTACTTCATTTCCCAATCAATTTAAGCACAATAGAAAAGATTAACTAGAAGATGCCGATTTCATAGTTGGTTAGGTAAAATAAAACAAAATGTTGCCCATTTAGCATTAATATTTCCATTAATAATTACCCATGTTAAATTATAATGGCCTTATTATTATTATTATTATTATTATTATTATTATTATTATTATTATTTATTTATTTATTTTGCTTGTTTAAAGGAGGGCAGCACCTCCATTTATTTATTGATATACTCTCACTTTTGGCAAATGAATACTGTGGTTACAAGACAAGCATTTGAGATTACAGATTAAAAAAATTAAAAGTCTTCCAAAAACAATACCAACAATCACCCAAATAAACTTAAATAAAAAACAAAGGCCTATCAAAAATAAAAATAATAAAATAAACTAAAATAAAAAAATTAAAAAAATTTATAATGGCCTTTTGATCACTACCAGCTGTTGTAAGTGACACCTTGTAAGTTATTAGTCAATAATTGTACCTACTCAATTCACAAATATCTTCTCCCTGTTCTACTTAACACCCATATATAGCAATCAAGACATGGACAATTACCAACCACTAACAATGATCAAGCATTTCCCTTCCTGGATGCCCTTTGGTTGGCTAATGATCCTATGCTTCTCTTGCTTGATCCCTCTTTGCTACACTTGTAATCAAGTTGATCGTGAGTCGCTCTTGTCATTCTCTCTCACTATCTCTCATCCTCCGACCAATCCTCTAATATGGTCATTCAGCAGTGACATCAATGACTGCTGCCTCTGGGAAGAAATTGCTTGCGATCCAAACGGAAGAGTTACCCATCTATGGCTGCCATCTAGAGGCCTCGGTGGAACCATCTCCCCCACTCTAAAAAACCTGACGCGTCTCTCTCATCTCAATCTCTCCCACAACTCCCTCACTGGCCCACTCCCAAATGGGCTCTTTTCTGCTTTGGCTCTCCTTCAAGACCTTGATCTCAGCTTTAATAGTTTGCATGGGAACTTGTCGAACACTTTGCCTATTTCCATCCGAACATTGGATTTATCCAGCAACCACTTTGATTCTGCAATACCATCTTCGTTCCTCCAACAAGCATGGAACTTGGTCAGTCTTAACGTTAGCAACAACTTATTCACCGACCTCATCCCTCCTGTTTGCACAATCAATTCTAGCCCCCTTAAGATTTTGGATTTCTCCTTTAATTTTTTCAGCGGTCAAATTCCTCATGGGCTAATAAGCGAATGTCCCAAACTTGAGGTTTTCAATGCAGGTTTCAACGCTCTCTGTGGATTGCTTCCAGATGACATTTACCATGCAGCAACCTTGCAAGAAATCATATTACCTTCTAATAAGCTCTCAGGGCCTATAGGCAGAGGCATCGTTCATCTAACCAATCTCAGTGTACTAGATCTTCACGATAACAAATTGAGTGGCGTGCTCCCTAGAGATATCGGAAAGCTCTCTAAGCTAGAAAAATTAGTTCTGCATATGAATAACTTGAGTGGTACAATGCCTGCTTCGCTTATGGATTGCACCCATCTTAGAGAACTGAATTTGGGGTTTAACATCCTCCAAGGAGATGTCTCTATCCTTAATTTCTCCAAGCTTCTTCGACTAAGCGTGCTAGACCTGAGTAACAACTACTTCACTGGTAAAATCCCCAAAAGCCTTTACTCATGCCAGTCCCTAACGGCAGTTAGACTAGCCTATAACACGCAGTTGGAAGGCGAGATCATACCAGACATACTTTCTCTGCAATCTTTATCAACCCTCTCATTGTCTGACAACAGGCTAACCAACATCTCCGGCACAATAAAAATTTTGATGGGTTGCAAGAACCTGAATGTCCTCATCCTTGCAAAAAACTTTGTGGATGAGGTAATGCCAGATGGTCATGATCACAACAAGCTGGTAGCCTCAGGCGGGTTTCAAAATCTGCGTCTTTTGAGTCTATCTGATTGTGGACTCACGGGTCAAGTGCCCAGTTGGCTGTCTGAGCTTATGAAGTTAAAGGTCTTGGATTTGTCTGGTAATCAATTAACCGGTTCAATTCCTAATTGGTTAGGCACTCTGCCAACCCTCTTCTACATAAATTTGGCTGGTAATCTCCTTGAAGGAGAGTTTTCGCAAGAACTCTGTCGACTTCCAGCATTGACATCGCACCAGGCGATGGATAATGCTTCTTTCCAATTGTCGGTGTATGGTGCACATAACTTAAGTGAACCTAGTAAAGCTCATGATAAACAATACAATAGACTCTCGAACATGCCATCAATAATTGACTTGAGCAACAATAACCTTCGCGGTTATATCCCTGCTCAAATTGGCCAGTTGAGGCTTCTTCAAGGGTTGAGTCTCAGAAATAACAACTTCTTTGGCAGAATTCCAGATCAAATGTCAAACCTTTGCAACTTGGAAAGATTAGACCTCTCCAACAACCATCTTTCTGGTAAAATCCCACAATCGCTAAGGAATCTCAACTCATTGGCAGAGTTAAATGTTTCATATAACAATCTTGGAGGACCAATCCCACTAGGCACCCAACTACAAAGCTTCAACTCTTCTGCATATGAGGGAAATCTTGAACTCTGTGGGGCTCCACTTCCTCTTCCGTGCCAAGTTGTTAGTACTACCGATGATGATGACCAAAGCATTCAACAAGAGGAGCAGGGGATAGATGAAACTCTTTGGCTTTACGTGAGTTCAGGGATTGGATACATAATGGGGTTTTCTGCCGTTTGCTGCACCTTGTTAGTGAATGGTTCTTGGAGAAATGCTTATTTTCAATTCTTGACCAACACTAAAGACAAACTTTATGTGATCTTGGTGGTTCACGTTGCAAGAATGAGGAGACGGCATGTGTGAAAGCTACCTCAGTGGTAACAATTAACTTCCATTTTTCTACAATTTGCTTTTATAATGAGATGTGTACTTTAGACTCCTTGCCTATTCCTTCAATGCTGTTCTTTATGGGTCCTAACCATCATAGACTCACTGTGTGGAGCTTGACATTAACTACCACTGTTATTTGTTCTTACTTTGGGAGCTAGTATTTGACAACCATGCTCTTGCCGCTCTTACTCTTTGATTGTAGGTGGCTCGTGTAGCAAACAAGTCGAGGGAATATCTTGGCCGGCCATTGCATGGAAGAACACAAAACTTCAAATTCTATTTTTTTTTTTTTTCTCAGATTCACCTTTCCTCTTAGCTGTATTTTAAGTAATTTTATTGATAAAATTAAATAGTAAGTGCTAAATGTTGGGTTTTCAATATAATTAGAAATGTCTCCGAACCATGTTGAATTTAGTTGTTTAGAAACTAGAATGCATATATGTAAGATAGGATTTGAAAGATAAGGGTATTATAGAGTATTGATTTATGAAATTCTCATTCAATGGCAAAAATGTTCAATGGGGCGGGTTTTTAAGTGGACCTCTCACTTAGTACCATCATGAATATAAATTATTAGGTTAAATAATCAAATCACGTCTCATTTTAGATAACCATCATGAATATAAATTGTTAGGTTAAGAGTTCGGTTTAGATTAAACCCATATAACAATCATGGTTAATTGAATTGAACTGATTTGTTATATATATATATATATATATATATATATATATATATATATTATATAATTATATATGATACAATATTTTAATAATTTAAATTATTTTTTTATAACAATTTAAAACTTGAGTTGGTTACTTTTATGTTTTTTTTGGAACTATAACTTGAAAATTATGGATTTTGCTTCTTCTTTTTTTTAAACTTTATAAAAATTTAAGACTTTCTATTGATGCTTGAATTTTAATGTTTGATTAATTTGAAAATAATGGTTCAGTTCGGTTCGATTTGTTTAATCGTTGAATATCAACATGAAACCTTTCAATTGAATTTTAATTAACCATTAAAAATGTCAATTTTAGTTCCCATCAATCAAAATAACAATTTAGTTACAATACGAAGAGTATAGTTTGGTAATTAACTGAAACATGCCACCCCTATGGCCACCAAGGACCTCCTAACTCTTAACCTTTTTATTTTTCTCTTGGTTGTAGGATCATTGCATATGTGGAGTAAGATATTTTTGCATAAACAAAACTCCATGTAATTTTGTACTACATTCTACACAAATTCAAAT
Organism: Malania oleifera; assembly: GCF_029873635.1. NCBI lineage: Eukaryota > Viridiplantae > Streptophyta > Magnoliopsida > Santalales > Ximeniaceae > Malania > Malania oleifera. Next base: position 140,625,750 of record NC_080418.1, read on the forward strand.
CTAAATTCCAAGTCCAAACTCTAACATGGCCTTTAAGAGAATAAATTTCATGACTTGAATTTGAATTTATTTGGATATGAGTAAAATATTACATTTTATTTAAATTTTAGTCACAATTAAATCTAGAATTAGAATTATAAACCCTTGAACACAAAATATGGTCCCAAACGCATAGGATGAGGATATTTTGGGATTTAAACGTGTACAACTTTTGAGTGAGAAGCTGAACTCTTTTAAGTCCATGCACTCTACCCCCAAGTCAACAAGAAACCTAAATAGAACATGAAATCATGTGTCACACATTCAGGCAGTGAGTCAAAAATGGCTGCAACTCTAAACTTTTATTTATTTATTTGTTTAATAGGACGGAATCTTCTAACTCACAGTTTATTTAACTAAATATGCAGTTCTTTCTCTCTCAATTTGGATATACAAATTTTTATCCAAATTAGAAAGTTATAATCATCACTCCCAAGATTTGAAAGACTAACACCAAACTAGGAAAAAGATGTTTTAAATTTATCAACACTTAGGGTGGGGCATTGGATAAATTGTTGGGTTGGTCCTGTCATGGTGTAACCATCCAAAAAATTTTAACTATTTAAAATAATAAGAAAGATAATAAAAGGAAAAAGGGAAATAGAAGGAAGGGAAAATAAATTTTAAAGGGTAATAAGCAGGCGCTCGTCAACGAACTTGATTTTCTCGTCGACGAGTAATCTTCTGAGCCTCGTCACTGAGTATGCATGTCTCGTCGACGAGGGTTTACCGAGAGAGGTTCTCATATTTCTGAATTTCGTCAAGGAGCTCTGATTTCATCCACGAATTGTGTTCTTGAACTCGTCGATGAGTCCAGATGTCTCGTCGACGAGGCCACGTGGCAAGTTGCCTATAAATAAGCAAAAATCAAATTTTCAATGGAAGAAATCATTTTCTCTTTTGTTTCTCTCTCTAAAAAAAGGCCTCTATGTCTTTTCTCTTCGAATCCAACTTGGTTTTAGCCCGATTAGACGATCGGAAGTTACCACAAGACTCTTGGAAAGATTCTCTCCAACATAAGCGGAGCGTTGAGAGTACTTGGGAACCACTCCAAAGCCAGGGTAAGTGAGATATTTTAGGGTTTTATTATTATTTTGAAATATATGGAACCTAGGAAGCATTAAATGAGTTTGTTAACTCTATGAGTTCAATCCTATTTTGATAATGACAAATCACTTGGTATTTGATCTGTACATTGAGATTGTGAATAGGAACAATATTTAGCATGCACGGAAGGCTAGAAAGTCATGGAAGCCATGAAGATTAAATTATATACATCTTGGCATAATCCATCGAATTAAAAGAGTAGAAAAATGAAAATGCAAGCGGCAAGTTCAAGATCGTCATGGGAATGGGTATTTATAACTGAATGTATTTACATATTTCATATGATTAAATTCGAAGCTTAAAATATACCCTAAACTGATCTTAGGATTCATGCATCTCATGAAAATCTTTAGGGGATATTTATGGACTTAGATATTTTTTAAAACACCAGAAAATATTTTATAAAAAAGCAAAAAAAAAAAATAGCAAAACAGATTTTTGAAACTAAAATGAAAAAACCAGAAAGTGTTCTATTTAGAAGACCGAAGTCTTTACCCAGAAGTTGGAAGTGTCAACTTCAGAAGATTGAAGTGTACGCTCAATCATCTGAAGATTCAACTTTAGAAAACTGAAGTTTAAGCTCAGTCGTCTGAAGAATTTCTTCAGAAGACAGAAGATTAAGTTCAGTCGTCAGAAGATTTATTGAAGAAACACATAAACAGGCAGAAGCACACCAAAAGACTGTACGTTGACTTCAGTTGTCTGAACCCACAACTTTAGAAGTCTGAACCCCAACTTCAGACGTTTGACCTTCTGTCTAATTCAATTTTTTGAAACTCTAAGGAACTTCAATCATCTGAGCCCTACTCCTCAGTTGTCTGAACCTGCGAGAAGATTAAAATTTTAATCTTTAATGAGAGAGCGAGTTATTTTTTAATCAAGTTGATCCAATGGTTAGGACTCATCCTAAGGGCAAGGTTACCTATGTAATCAACATCTAAACCCTAAAGCCCCAACTTTTGGCATAAGATTGAGTGTATTGAACGTTTAGCACAACTTGGGAGAGCATTGAACACACTGCTAAATTATTGCTTGGGATTTCAAAGCTTATATTTCAAATCTAAGCTAAGGCTACATTGATCTTCAAAAGGCATTCTAGCAATTGTTGTGCATTCAACTTGGTATTAAGGTTTGATTTGAAATTATATATTGTAATCACGGTTCGGGTTATGAACTGGTTGAGGAGGAAGTTGTATCTCTTGTAAGTAGTAGATGTAAGAGAAGCTCCATCCCAATTAAAGGAGCAGGGATTTAGTGGAATCCTTGAGTGGGTTGCTCAAGGCAAGAACGTAGGTTGATTTGGCTGAACCTCGTAAAAACTGTGTTTGTCTTCTCTCTTCCTTTGCTCCTTTTAATTTCTGCAATGCATTTCATTACCTATCTTGCATGTGTGTATGTTGAATAACCGCACACGCACTTCATAATTAATTAGGTAAAATAGAATTTATTGAGATAATAATTTGAATCAGTTTCAAATCCATGCTATTAATTTTTTAAATATAGAAATAGGGATTAAGTGGTAAATAATCTTTAAGATTTTTAAAAAATACCCAATTCACCCTCCTCTTGGGATTACACCTAAATTAACATTTGGTATCAGAACGAGTTTACATAGACTTAATTGTTCATTTTGTAAAAAGATCATATGGCACACATCGATGTAACTCCATTCGGTGAGGGACACTCATCCACTAGACCATTTATTTTATGCGGTGTAATTAATACCTACTGGAAAAGAAGGATGAGTATATATCTTTTAAATGTGGATTGGAAAGTGTGGAAAATTGTTTCCAAGGGAAACCATGTCCCTATGAAAGTAGTTGATAAGGTTAATGTACCCAAAACTGAAGATGAGTTTACTGAAGAGGACTGGAAATTTGTGCAAATAAATGCTATTGCAATGAATTTGTTATTTTGTGCACTAGATTTAAATAAGTTTAATAGGGTGATGGCCTGTAACACTGCTAAAGAGATTTGAGAAAAATTAGAAGTTACATATGAAGGTACTAAGGAAGTGAAAGATAGTAGGATAGACATGCTTGTCGCGACGTCCCGAAGCGCGGGTGCCCCGGGGTGGCGAAATAAAAAATGTGGTTTAATATTTTCATGAAAAAACAGAAGTATTGGAGTCGCCACTAACCTTTTAGTGTAGTTAGAACACATGATTACTACCCAATTAAGGGTAGAATGGGTCCACGTTACTAGAGCTGGGGTTGGGCGTTCGGTTACGTGAAGGGAAGGTACAAACACCTCCTATGCGCCCATTCTTACAAATGGTACCTAATTAATTATAAAATTATCCCTAAGTAAATTTAAAAATTCTTTAGGTTACTCCTTTTTATGAATTTACAAATACACATGCAAAATAACTAAGTAAACAAATTATACAAAAATATACATTATATATATTCCCTTAGAACCAAAGTTATGTGAAGCCCGAAAAAGTTTGTACCATTTTTAATTGCAATCATAGGGAAAATTCATACCAGTATTCAAAAGTCGTATGACATTGATTTCCCAGACTAGATGACTGTCTTTCTCTTCAACTGCCCCAGTTTCATTGAGGGTCACTCATCCTTTTCGTCTTATCCTATTGTGAAACAACTAGAAATCTTTTGTTTAATTGTTGCCTTTAGCTTAGTCAAGTTCAATCCATGTTTTGATCTCAAGATGGTCTTTAAGACTCGAGATGAAACGTAGGCTTAGGGATGTAAACTTTTAGAATAAAAGTGAAACTAAGACTAAAAAATCCCACCCCATAATGATGTTTTATGCCCTTAGTTAGAGTTGAGGCGCTTTGCAATATATTGACCGAACTTGTTATTTACATAAGCTGCCTATGTACCTTTTCAGGATCAGGTCATTACGTAGTTCAGACTCAACATTGAGTCTGACAAATCATTTAAGACAATAACATATACCAATCTAATCAGAACTTTTATTCGGACCGTAATGTAGGCTTTAAGTATGGGTTGAAGAAGAAAAGAGTTAAATAAAGTTCAAAATCATCGATTTCATCAAGGGTAATTTGGTCAAAGACCATATCGATAGTATGTCCATTATTTTCTTTCTTCTTCCTTTTCTTCTTCTTTCTCTTTCCTTTTATTTCTTTCATTTTTTATCTTATTTTTCTTCTTTTACAACAACTTTCGCTTTTCCTTTTATGAAGGAATTTTAACTTCATTTGGGACCGATTTTTAAAACTGCCCCAGTGTGGTGTGTGATCCTTTGATAGGTTAATCAAGAAATGAATTTTTCAAGCTCAAAAAGGGTTTGTAAGGGATTTTTTTTTTGAATTTCTTTTGGATAGCAAAAAAATGATCTGTCATCCTTTTGGTAATGATTATTGTCTCAAATGACTCGCCAAACGCTAAGGTACCCAAACCCAAGTTAGGTTTCTGGTGATCTGACTTTTAAGAAATAGTTAGTTTAACATTCAGGTTCAACTTGGTTAACAAATGGTAAATCATTGTTTTGGGTTTTTTTTAGGGATAACTGGTCAGCCAAAGAGAGTCATCCATCATTTGATCAAAACATGAGTGATGAACTGACATGAAATTGTTGGAACAGCACAGCCACTTCGTTGACTACCCTGGAGAGTAAAATACTTCTTCATGACATCTAGATTCAATAGGGTGAGGACGATTGTTTCATCCTTCTTTACTTTCGCCTCTTGGATTAAATTTTCAAAATTAACAGCTCTTTTCAGCTCGTGAATACTGGTAATATTACTTTACCTATTTCCGCATGAAATACAAGTAAACAAAATTTGGCAAATGAACTCATGATGCAAGTGATATAATAAAATGCATAATTCATTTTATTGATGAGAGAAAATTTTTCGAGACAAAGGCATCAACGGATTACAAAAAGTAAATAACAATAAGGAAAACAAAAGAACATTATATAAAAAGGATTGGACAATCAAAATCTTGCTGATCCAGTATTTTAGCTTCTATGGTCGACGAGTGAGACCATTGATTCAGAAATCTCCTAGATATGTTAACCACTTCCTTTCTCGTGATTAGGTAGAGGATACCCCTGGACTCCCAGTTGCTTGTCATCAAAAGCTAACCATCCTGCATCTCTTAATGACTGCACTTTATGCTTAAAGGCCCAGCATCGATTAGTATGGACGGGAGAGTTAGTATGGTAATCACAACGAACCCTGGGATCGTACCACTATGGAGGAGGGTTCGTAACGAGCATCCCAGGGATTGCAGATACCATCCCTCTTTTAGAATAAACCTAGTTCCCCTGGAACTGATCAAACAAGTCATCGATTCTGGGAAGTGGATATTTATTCTTAACTGCCAATTTATTTATCTCCCTATAATTGATACACATCCTCATGGTTCCATCTTTCTTTTTCACAAATAAGACTGGTACTCCCCAGGGCAACACACTGGACCTAATAAACCCCTTATCCAATAATTCTTGCAAATGATCCTTTAATTCTTTTAACTCAGTTTGGGTCATTCGATAAGGAGCTTTAGATACTGGCTTTGATCCCGGTAGAAGATCCACCGTAAACTCAACTTCATGGTCTAGGGGTAAACCAGGTAATTCTTCTGGAAATACGTCTGAAAATTCTCTGACCACAAGAATATCAACTTGTTTCAATTCTTCTTTTGGCAATTCCTTAATGTAAGCGACAAATCCCTGACAACCTTCTTGAATCAGTTTTCTCACTTGAATAGCTGATGCAAGCTAAGGTGAAGAACAGACACGTGAACCAAGAAATCGATATTCTGGCTCGCCTGGAGGTCTGAAAATTACTTCTCTCAAATGACAGTCAATGCTAGCATGATTAACTGCCAACCTATCCATACCCAGAATTATATCAAACCCCTGCATGTCTAATATCACCAAATCAGTTGGCAATGTTTTTCCCTGAATAGTAACTAGAAAACCCCTGAGTATCCTTCTACATCTCACCACTGACCTAGTTGATGTAGCTACAGCTAACCCAACACCCAAAAACTGGGCCTCATGCCCCGTTAACTTAGCATTTTCCATAGAAACAAAAGAGTGGGTGACACTTGTATCAAATAAAACAATAGTTGTATATGAGAAAGTAGTAAGGGTACCTATAACTACATCTCCAGTTGCATTTGCATCACCCAGCATCAATGCGTACACTCTCGCTGGTGCAGTATTTCTCTATTAGCCTCCTCGGGGCGCATGATAACCACCCCGGTATGGTTTAGAAGCCGATGTTTGAGCTGGAAATCTCTAACACGACCACAATCGGTGCCCGGGTCTCCCACATCTATAGCAAACGTCCTCACCCATTCGACACTCACCCGAATGTCTACGTCCACACTTAGGACAGGTAGGAATAGCCCGTCCACCCTGAGGACCACCGCGGCTCGTCATTCGTTCCTTACCACCTCCATATCGATCCCCTCTCCACGGCCCTCTGTTGGAGTTCACCTGAAGATCCTGACATGTGGACCTCTTTCTTTGACTCTAAGCTACAGCACCTCTCTACATACCACTCTTAATAATGGCAGCTCTATCCACCACCTCAGCAAAAGTTTAAGCCCGAAAGCCAATGACTTGCTCAAATAAATTCTATCTCAGGCCTTCCTCAAACTTTCTTACTTTCTTTTCTTCATCTGGTGCTAAATGTGGGGCAAAACGCGATAACTCAATAAACCATTCAGCATACTAAGACACTGTCATCTGCCCCTGAGCCAAATGCAGGAATTTAGCTGGTTTCGCACTCCGAAAGATAGCAGGGAAATATCCCTCGAAGAATAATTCATTGAACCGACTCCATAATACTGGAACTAGATCTGGCCTCTACTCCTCAATCAACCGCGCTGACCTCCACCAGTGTTTCTCCTCTCCCGTCAATTTAAACGATGCAAATGCCACTTTATGCTCATCTGTAAATGCCAATACTACTAAAATCTCTTCTACGTCCTGAACCCAATTCTCAGCTACGATCGGATCAGGTCCTCCAACAAAAGAAGGAGACTTCATCCGCGTAAACTGCTCAATCGTGCAGCCATGCTTTCCTTCGTTCCTGGCCATCTCAGCCATCACTTGCTGGGTGATGTTGCGTAATATGACATCTATATCTCCACCTCCCATACTGGAGGATCCTAGTTTGTCACCTCCAGCATTTGTTCACTGCTACCCAGATCCATCTTGAAATACACAAAACATTGTTTCAAAACCCTATCTTCTCTACAGATCTAATTTACTCAAACAACACCCATGTTCTTACCCCATAGTCCAATCCTGCAACCCAAACACACAACTCGTCAATAGTTTACTATGATTTTCCTGAAATCGTCACCCAGGAAAAACACAAAAACCACCACGAAAATCCTGTATATAGACCACAGAACAAACCTCAAATGCTTTTCCTATTTTCTAGTATTGTTCCCACTGCATTCTAGAGTTTACAGAACCTAACAACCTAGGCTCCAATACCAAACTGTAATGACCTGCTACTTATTTAACATTTTTTTCCGTATATCATAGATGTCATCTATTTGAAATACTACTGAAAATACCTTTGGCTCAAAAGAGCACTAAAGAAACTCTGTCTGTCATATATAACTAAGCAGCGGTGTAGAAAGCTAGGAACTGCTATATACAATACCATAAAACTATAATGCTCTGAAATATAATTACCATACAAAATACCCAATGACAACATCAAAACCTTGAGATCTACCCCAACTCACTGGTACCAAAATATACCTACCCTTTCAGTAAGGGCAGCACAAGACAACCTCTACCCGCGAGCTTGATTTGCTCCCCTAGCTGGATATCTTGAAAAATAGTAAGTCACTGGGATGAGACAACGCTCAGTAAGTAGAAATATGCTATTACTAGTGTGTGACGGCTGATTTAATCATTTAAGGTACTGAAATAATACTGATATTGTAACTGAGAAAACTGATAAACTATATAGAATATATGGAATATAATTTAAAACATAGTTGTGTATCTGAGTTTTCTATATAAAGGTACTGCTAATATAATAGTATAAATTACTACTGTGTGATATATGTGTACATAGGAACTGATGGTATACCCTAGGATCTGTGTATCATGATATAACCCCTCATGACAAGGTTGTGCGACCCATAGGTTGGACTTACTCTGGTTGGCCTACTAGGTAAGTCAATCTATATTTGTACATCCACAAGTGTAGCCCACTGCAATCTCTCCGGGCAATCTCCAAACTCTATCATCATCTAACCGGCCACCTCAACCCAACTCACTGGGGAGACTGTAATCTCTCTTAGCTCGGTTAGACAGAATCCACATGCTAGCTGAGTAATGTGGTTGCACCCTATTTTGTAAATAGCAATGGTACTATGCTCTGCTACATATATATATTGGTCTGTAATTCCCACAGGGTTCTGATATCGTGTAATTCTATATACCTATGTAAATACATATAATTATCTTGCTGCTTTTAACATGATTTTAAAAACAACCATAACACTATAAATCTGGGCTGTAATATCTGAGATATCTAACTGAAATATATAACTAATATCTTTCTATATCATCTGTGATTTCTGTCTATACTATCTGTAATATCTGTATATAATATATGTATACTCTGTCTGTAATATCTATAAAATTTGTCTGTAATACCTATAAAATCTGTCTGATTGTTATGGTTTAGAAATCATATTATTCTGAGAAATACTGTAAGTCTCATTCATTGTTAATAATCTGAAATATCTGAATATTTGTAATACTGTAAAATCTACATACTATACTGTAATAAACTCATGCCACACATTTGAGTAAACACATTCTCATGCTCAATTTCTGTAATTCTACTATAAAGATAATATTCATAATTTTCTAGAAAAATAATATGATCTGCATGCTTGTAAATGCACATTCATAATATTCTGTATACATATTAAAAATCGCTAGCATAGCATATTTCCCTTACCTTAAATATGAAAATTCCCTACTAAATTCTAGCCCTATACCCACGGAGGTCCTAGCTCAACACCCTGAAAACAGCATCCCCCGAAACCAAACATCAGTATTTTTCTGTATACAACATTTCTTATAACTGTAGGAAAGGTAAAAACTGGATAAAATACCTTACCCTGAGATTGGGATGAATTTCAAACCATCTCCACCAACGATCAGCTCCGGCAGACTTGTAGAGAACTTCGCTAGGAGCGTTGTGGTGACATCAAATCTTCAATCCGGTGAGAAATGGAGCCGAGATCGAAGAGAGAAGGTGAGGGAAACGTAGAGAGAGAGAGAGAGAGGAATTTTTTGTGTTGAAAATAGAGTTAAAAATTTGGGTTTCAACTATTTATAGGGCTGGATTCATTGATGAGACACGTCACCTCGTCGACGAGTCTTGTAGAAAGTTCGTCGATGAACCTGCACCCTCGTCAACGAGTTTCAGACTACCTTAAACCCTCTCTCAGTATCTTCTCGTCGACGAGACGTGACCTCATCGATGAGGCCCTCATATGTTCTCGTAGACGAATCCCGTGTGTTCGTCGATGAGCTCATTTTAATTTTCTTTGGTCATTACAGCCAGTATCTTCTCAATTCCCTCACCCAATTCTATACCATCATTTGGTCGGCACCTCCCAAAAACGTTGGGGGATGCATACGGGTAAACTTCTCAATGGTGCAACCCGCATCAGTAGTAGGACGGTCATGTCCCTTATAACTCCGCATGATCTCAGCCATGACTTGTCTGGCCAATCCACGAAGTACTAGAGGAGATTCATCATTGGAAGCCACCTCAGGGCTACTTCCTCCAACGTTCATGTCGTTATCCTTGGGGTCCATTTTGAAAATACGATAGGAATAAGTTAGAATTCTAATATCGTAACACGATCGGCACTATCATTTTCTAGATAATCATATTAACATCCCAAACCTTAAGTTAAGGTTCATCTCACCGCACCGACACAAAAACCATTGATGATTTGCCGTGACTTTTCTGAAATCGTCATTTTAGGAAAAATACAGAAGAGAGTAAAAGGATTTCTGCCCCCAGGCTATGAGAAAAAACTCAACCTACTCTATCAGTACCTCAATCTACCCATTCCTATCTTCTTATACTCTGGTAAGACCATCTATCAAAGTCTACAAGACCTAACAACCTTGTTGGCTCTAATACTACGTTGTAACGCCCTGAACCCGAAAGTGGGGTCTAGAGTGTTATGTAAACCTACCTATCTGTATCATACATACATCTCTAATACTAACTATAAGGAGGGCCCGAACCCAAAGGGTCCCGGGTACCCTATCCATAATCAATATACATAAAAACAACGCAAAATAATTAAATCTCAAATACCTTACCAGAGCCCTACAGACCATACCATTACACAAATACTTTCTAGTATTCATATTACATCCCAAAATAGATTACAATGCAATAGTTTAGTGTTACACAACACTTACAAAAACTATACGATCTAAATCCCAACCCTCTAGTATGCTAGGCCTGATTACCAGCAGGACCTGAAACGAGAGTTGGATATTGGGGTGAGACATTCCTCAGTAAGGTGGATTTGGTTATCATCAGTGTGTGGCAACATGTGTTTTAGTGTGAACATAATCCATCGATCGTTTTAACTATAAGTGAATGCGCAGTTGAAAAACCATACTCACACCTGTATTATAGAAAATACCTACTTTTCCCTGCAAAACATAGTTCGGCTCATTATAGCCCATTTTACTTAAATCACATATATGCATAAAAATCCATCCATCTTGGAATGTCACATAACACACCATTTACTTCCCCCATGGTACAAGTTGTGTGGCCCGAAGGCTGGACCTAATTGGGTTGATCAAACCACAGCTAAGTCAAAGTAACATCGTCTGTAAGTCTGATTTGCCTACATCAACTTGGTTTAGATTCCAGGAGGGTACACAACCCTTCCATGGCCAAATCGACTATCCAACCACCAAGACCTCCTCAACAGTGTGGTTGCACAGATCTTTTTATAGCTAGAGTACCGTGCTTCCATAATAACCAATTCCTCAAGGGTTCATAAATCATATATACAATTTATATAGTAAAAATAGTAACCTAGCTTCATTTCATAATACATTCAAAACAATTCAGTATTTTCACAATCTCATTCATTCCTCAGTATAAAATCGGAACAATCATAATTCCTCGATATAAACCAACATATTAAAACCCTCGATATTAAACTGTATATCAAATTTCTCAGTATTAAACTAGCATATCAAATCCCTCGGTATTAAATTGGCATATCAAATCCCTCGGTATTAAACCAGCATATCAAATCCCTCAGTATTAAACCAGCATATAATTTCCACTTTTCCTGAAAATAATTTGAAACCCTAGTTTTCCACGTTTCATTCCAAGAAACCAACAAATTCATTTAAACCATAAATTTCATTATCATGCCACACTTATTTAGGTAAAATTCCACAATATAACAAATAGTCCAGGAAAAGTATAGTTTTAATGACAACAAGGGTACCATCATCTCTAGGTTTTTGTTTAACTCAAATATATGATTTTTAAGAAAACGGAGATGATTACCCTAATCCCACTAACTTTTCCCAAAACCATAAAACAAGCGAAACCGACATTTTTCCATACTCGATTTATTCAGAAGTCACATATAGTATTCCTGTAACAATATACTTCAATTTAATCAGTTTAGATTTCAAAAACAACTGATATAAACTAATCCCCTTACCTTTTTCCTGAAAATACGCCTAAATGGTTCGGAAATGGCGAAACCCTAGCTTTTCTAACTGGCCAAAATACGAGACTCAACTAGTTGTAAGATAAGAGAGACAATTGAGAGGCAAGGGAGAGCTTGGAAGAGCTTTTATGTGAAGAAACTTCGAAATCCTAGGAGAGAGAAGAGAGAGAATTTGATTTTCTCTAAAAAATGAGCTCACTTCTATTTATAGGTGAGCTGCCCAAGACAAAACCGTCGACGGTTTGCCATTTATCAAACCAAAATTCCTTTGTTAAATACTCTCAATCGTTCAAATCGTCGATAGTTTTCTTGAGCTCCATGAAACCATCGATAGTTTGGTTCTGTGCCAAACCTTTTCTTCCTTTTTTCCTCTTTTTTTTTTTCTATTTTCCTTTCTTTTTAATTCTTTTTCTTGGTTTGAGTTCCTACAATATTCCACAGCTTGGTGGAAGGAATGAGGCGGTTATAAGAGATCTTCTGAGAAAGAATTTTGTATAAGTTGGAAATAGTGAAAATTTTGGAGGGATCGGGGTCCCAAGAATCGGAATCAGGGATTCCCCTTCTGACAAAAGCTTTTTAGATCAATTTCGGTAACTCAACTACATGATTTACCTCCTTCCCTTTGATCTACCTATTGGAAACAAGATCCCAAAAGGGTCTATTGTTGGGGAAGCTCAAAACCTCTACAATTTTGACCTTTTCTTTTTATTTTCTGAGAAGTTATAGAGTTTAGTATTGGATAAAGGTTTTGAAGGGTGTTCTTAGCAACCCATTTGTCTATCCTAAAGTTTGTTTTGCACCTGTCTCCTACAAGAATCGTCATATGGTCCCACATAACCCAATTGAAATTAAGGATGTTTTTCCATAAGCTCCACCCGATGGATCCTGAAAATGAAGGAGAATACCAAGTAGAGACTCTAATTCTATACTTTATACAAATCACCATTTTCCATAAGCTGTTATCTTCCCCTGCAAACCACCAAATCCATTTCCTTAGAAGAACGTTGTTCATGATATCCAAACGTTTGATTCCAAGACCACCCTGACCTTTTGGGTTAAGTCACAAATCTCCATCTGGACAAAGAATATTTGAAATTCTCGTCGGTTTTTTTCCAAAGGAAATTTCTTTACAATCTTTCGAAAATAAAACCCACCCTCTTATGCATAGGGAAGATGGACACGTAATAAATGGGGAGGTTGGAAAGCACAGAATTAATCAAGTCAATCTACCTGCCAAGGAGAGGAATTTTGACTTCCAAATAGCAAGTTTTCATTCCAATTTTTCCACAATGGGATCCCAAATGTGTCTGGAATTTAACTTTGTTTCCATGGGAATGCCAAAGTAATGGGTGGGGAATGGAGTCTTGCTTGCAGCTTAATTTCCTTAATTTCTATATACACAAAAATCATAGCAGCTATGATTTTAAAAATAGTTAAAAATATTAAATCATTAAATATTCGATTTAAAACAAAATGGCAATCCCGCAATTAAACCCAACATTGGGGGCGTGACTGTTTACTTCAACTTTGCCTTCTCTTCCCCGTCTTTTCTTTTGTACAGACAGAACACATCCATCCATGAAGAAATATATTGATCTTTGTTGAGTAATTTTTATTATTAATTAGATTTTTAAAAAATAATTAAATAATTTTAATTTAATGTAATGGATGGTGGGGATATTTTTGTCCCATAAAGTTACGTTATCATTGTAATCCAATATTAGCAAATTAAAAGTGACCTAGTCTTGAATACATATATATATATATATAACAAAAATAATATTAATAGTTATACTCATTGTTATTAAGTATAGATTTTAAATATTATAATAATATTGCTCAAAATGATTAACAGTGTAGATACTTTTATCCTTAAAATTTAGATTATTATGGGACTTCACAAAATAAAAATGAACAAGTGTCAAGTCATTTCAACCACACAAATGAAAAAAAAAAAAAAAAAATCCTAAAACGGTATAGATATTTTTAAGAAAGAATAAAATATCTGGGATGAATAGTAACGTCCAAAAGCAATTAATGCCTTGCAGGGAGCTCATTCATGCGTTTGTTTCTCAAGTGCTGCAATGCATGATTGCAAAAAGGGTTAGGAGTATTCAAACAAGAGCCATGCTTGGGCATCCTCACCGATCCCCCATGTTCTACATCTTCTTCCCATGGATCTTATTCTCTTGCCTTATCCCTCCTTTAAGCTACGCTTGCAACATACCTGATCGGAACTCTCTCTTGTCCATCTCCCTCAGCTTCACTCCTCCTCTAAATTGGCCTTGTAATGTCAATTGCTGCCTCTGGGAAGGGATTGCATGCGATCATAACGGTTGGGTCACCCATGTTTGGCTCCCCTCTAGAGGCCTCAGCGGTGGCATCCCTCCATCTTTAAGAAACCTTACACAACTTTCTCACCTTAATCTTTCCCACAATACCCTTACTGGACCACTTCCAGATGATTTCTTTTCATCATTAAATCACCTCAAGATCCTTGATCTCAGCTTCAACAGGCTGCAATGAGAATTACCGTCGCTTCTTACATCAAATGGCTCACCCATCTCCCTCCAAATGTTGAATTTGTCCAGCAATTACTTTCAAGGGTCATTATTCCAATCTCCATTTCTTCAGAGAGCATGGAATTTGTCAAGTCTTAATGTTAGCAACAACGGCTTCGTTGGCCGTATCCCTTCCTCTATTTGTAACAATTCCAGCCTTGTTAGGCTCTTGGATTTCTCTTACAATCATTTCAGTGGCCAAATCCCTCATGAACTAGGGAAATGCTCCAAGCTTGAGGTTTTTCGTGCAGGTTTCAACTCGTTAGTTGGACTGCTTCCAGCTGACATTTATCACATGTCAGCATTGCGAGAAATTAGTTTACCTTCCAATCATCTCTCGGGACCGATTGGCAGCGACATCGTTCAGCTCGTTAACCTCACCATCATTGAGCTCAACAACAATGAACTGAATGGCATGCTCCCTCAAAATATCGGGAAGCTTTCTAACTTGGAACACCTGATCCTCCAAATGAACAATTTAAGCGGTACAATTCCTGCTTCCTTGTTGAATTGCACCAATTTGAAAAGACTGAGTTTGCTGTCCAACAAGTTAGGAGGTGATATCTCCACTTTTAATTTCTCCAAGCTTTCCAAACTTGTCATTGTTGACCTTGGCTTTAATCACTTCATAGGTCAATTGCCAGTAAGCCTTTACGCATGCAAGTCCCTGAAAACAATTAGACTTGCCTTTAACATGCTAGAAGGACAGATCACACCTGAAATTCTTGCTTTGCAATCTCTTTCACTCCTTTCCCTTTCTGGAATTAAGTTAACCAACATCTCAGGGGCAATCAAAATTCTAATGGGTCTGCACAACCTTAGGGTCCTCTCGCTTGCCAAATGCTTTGTAAATGAGATAATGCCAGATGATAACAGCTTGGTTGATTCAGTTGGATTTCAAAATCTTCAATATTTGAGTATAGGCTTCTGCCAACTCGTTGGACCAGTGCCAACATGGTTGTCAAAGCTTAGAAAACTAGAGATTCTCATACTAAAGAGGAACCAAATTAGAGGTCCAATTCCTAGTTTCTTAGGGGCTTTGCCCAGACTCTTCCACATTGACTTGTCAAGAAATTTCATTTCTGGAGAATTTCCACTGGAACTTACTAGACTGCCTGCATTAACAACTAAGCAGGCTTCTGAACAACTTGATCAAATTTCTCTCGATGTGCCTCTGATTTTTGGCATCAAATCACCTTCACAAAGTGGTATTAGACAATACAATAAAATCTCAAACATGGGAAAAGTAATTGATGTGAGTAACAACAGCTTGAGTGGCAATATTCCTATTGAGATTGGTCAATTGAAGTTTCTTCAATACTTGAATCTCTCTCAAAACAACTTCTCTGGCAACATTCCACATCAACTATCCGACCTTTATAACTTAGAACAACTAGACCTCTCCAAAAACAATCTTTCTGGTGAGATTCCACAATCGTTAAAAGGTCTCAATTTTTTGTCCATGTTTAAGGTCTCATACAACAATCTTCAAGGAGCAATACCATTGGGCACTCAACTTCAAAGCTTTAATGCTTCTGCATACGAGGGGAATCCTAAACTTTGTGGTCCCCCACTACCATACCAATGCCAAGTTGTCGGTGTCGAAGAAGATGGGAGCATTCAAGATGAGGAAGATGGGCATGAAATTCCATGGTTTTATGTGAGTATGACGCTCGGATTCATCACAGGGTTTTGGGCAATTTGCGGTAGTTTATTCTTGAAACCTTCTTGGAGGTATGCCTATTTCCAATTTTTGATAAATACAAAAGATCGATTTTGTGCGACGCTAGCTGTTTGCAAGGCTAGAGTTTGGAGCATGATTCAAACTTAAGTGGTAATAGTCCCTTTTTTTTTTTTGGCCTCCCTCTCTTCCTATTTTGTATTTTCTTAAGTGGTAATAGTCCTTGGTTCTATGTGAGTATGGCACTTGGATTCATCACAGGGTTTTGGGCAATCTGTGGCACTTTGTTCTTGAATCCTTCTTGGAGAAATGCCTACTTCCAATTTTTGACAGATACAAAAAACTGATTTTGTGTGACACTAGCTGCTTGCAAGGTTAGAGTTTGGAGCAGGATTCAAACTTAAGCGGTAATAGTCCTCTTTTTCTTTTTCTTTTTCTTTTTGCCTCCCTTTCTTGCTATTTTTTATTTTCCTAAAATTCTATGAACGCTTTATACACACATGCACACATAGACATGCACATTCTTATGATTTATCCATGGCATCAATACAACTAAAAAGAATCACCCTCGGGTTGTTTCGAGAGACAATTTTGTTTCATATATAACAGAATATATAGTTTGTATGTTGATTCATTTATCAAATTCTTCATGAGCCACCCCCACCCCCAGGCCTCCTTTTCTATTTTGTGTGAGAGCATGGCTCAAGCATGCATTTCAATTAGAGTTATATGAATTTGAAAAGAATTTAGAAGCACTTAACACGACAAAGTCAAGAATTAAATTTGAAAACTCCCAAACAGAATACTAGTTTGGTACGTGATGAAACAAAAGACGCATACCCAGCTATAAAGGTGCTTGTAACTTTTCAAATTTCTGTGTGCTTAATTTTCTTACGCTACCAACTGATTGCAGTTTCTATCTTGTTTGTTTACAAACACGTAGTAATTATGCCTTTTTGTGTTTTGAAAGGCAACAAGTTGATCTCTACCCACCATGAGGATCAAGTAGCCCTATTACTAGAGTGCAACAACAAAGTGCTAGAGGACAAAGGGACCAGCATATCAAGATTAATTAAAGAGCCTTTATTTTTTGTCTTTCTTTTAATAAGCAAATTAAATAAAGATGAAATTTTTAAAACAATTCTCTTTGGTTTTTTGGTTCAAAATTAGGTCAAATTTTGTACGTAGAACAAATTGTGGTATTGTACGAGGTATTTTTGCTTTTCTCTCGTTTCTTTCTTTGTTCATGGTTCGATATTCTAGTGTCCTCTCCTTCAAGGACTTGAGAATGAAGACTGAAATTATGTTTCACATTCTTCTTGTACAATTAATTGTTCTTGCATTAAGCTTTTCTTTTGTTTTTTGCTCCCTTCACAGTGCACTTGTGAATTTCTATTTGAAAAACTATGTACATGCCTGTTATTCATTATCTAGATTCTAGACTACTTAGCATAAGTCTACTCTTTGATTTATTTTTTAGCGATGAATAATGATGCCCTTTGTCCTAGTTTATGTCTTAAGTGATATAGTTAGACTCTTTATTTAGCTAAAATGCACATACAACATTTTCATAATTTTTATAAGATATTAATTGACAACATGAAACATAGAATTCAAGGCTTTCTTTTCCGGTATTTATGATCATATGAAATAAATTAGTTTTTCTAACAAAATGTCAATGCACGGTAACAAATAAATTTATTGATTAACATACAAACACTCAAAGCTAATTACTATTTAGCTATTTAATCTTTAAATAATTAAAACTCAGAAATTATACAAATCCTAAAACTTTCATAAAAAATAGAATATTAATTTTGGGTGAGTGTTTGGTCCTTACTATTTTATTTTAGTATTGTTGCTTACTCATTTCATTGCTTTTTAGTATGAGAAAAATTCTCAAAAAAAATAAAAATCCATCATAAATTAACTTCAAAAATAGTTTTGAGGGGGTATTTAAACCTTATGTTTGGTTTGAGATGTGCCATTTCATAAGAATAAAATAGTGTCATTCCTTCATTCTTTGGCTATGTGCAAAGGGTAAGCTGGCCACATCGGACAATATTTATGTGGAAGATTTAAATAAATCCTGTTGTTTTTGCAGCCCTGATGAGGAGAGTCCAATAGAACACCTATTTTTTAAATGTAGAAGTACAGCGGAAATATGGAAACACTTGAGGAGTTGGTTGGGCGTGACAAAGCCCCCAACAACTCTAAAGGCTGCTCTTAAATGCTTACACAACAACCACTCAATTGAAAACAGGCAACCCCAAAGTCAAGACATGACTTTGAAAATACTTTTGCGTGATTTGGAAGTTAAACTATACACATCATAGAAGGAGTCTTCATTTCAAGAAAGAAGGCACCAAGTTAAAAACCCAACATTCATTATTATTTGCAAAATGAAATAAAAATGAACACGTCAAGTCATCTCCAAAAGCAATGCACCATCATTGTCCTGCTTGAATGAAATAAAAATGAACACGTCAAGTAATTTCAACCCACAAATGAACCCAAAAAAAAAAAAAAAAGCTAATAATGAAAAATGATGGAAGTTAAGAAAGAAGAAAATATCTGGGATGAATAGTTAGTTCCAAAAGCAATTTCTATAAGAAATGAATTGCAATTTTCATGACAGTGCATGATTGCAAAAGGGGTTACGAGTCATCAAACAAGAGCCATGCTTGAGCATCATCACCGATCGCCCATGTTCTCCATCTTCCCATGGATCTTATTCTCTTGCCTTATCCCTCCTTCGCTGAGCTATGCTTGCAACCAACATGATCGGAACTCTCTCTTGTCCATCTCTCCCAGCTTCTCTCCTCCTCTGAATTGGCCATCCAATGCCAATTGCTCTCTCTGGGAAGGGATTGCATGCGATCATAATGGTTGGGTCGCCCATATTTGGCTACCCTCTAGAGGCCTCAGCGGTGGCATCCCTCCGTCTTTAAGAAACCTTACACAACTCTCTCACCTCAATCTTTCCCACAATTCCTTTGCTGGACCACTTCCAGATGATTTCTTTTCATCTTTAAATCACCTGAAGATCCTTGATCTCAGCTTCAACAGACTGCATGGAGAATTACCGTCACTTGTTACATCAAATGGTTCACCCATCTCCCTCCAAATATTGGATTTGTCCAGCAATTACTTTCAAGGGTCATTATTCCAATCTCCATTTCTTCAGGCAGCATGGAATTTGTCAAGTCTTAATGTTAGCAACAATGACTTCGTTGGCCTTATCCCTTCCTCCATTTGTAGCAATTCCAGCCTTGTTAAACTCTTGGATTTCTCTTTCAATGATTTCAGTGGCCAAATCACTCATGAACTAGGGAAATGCTCCAAGCTCGAGGTTTTTCGTGCAGGTTTCAACTCGTTATTTGGATCGCTTCCAGCTGGCATTTATCGCATGTCAGAATTGCGAGAAATTAGTTTACCTTCCAATCATCTCTCGGGACCGATTGGCAGCGATATCGTTCAGCTCATCAACCTCACCGTCATTGAGCTCAACAACAATGAACTGAATGGCATGCTCCCTCAAAATATCGGGAAGCTTTCTAACTTGGAACACCTGCTCCTCAAAATGAACAATTTAAGTGGTACAATACCTCCTTCCTTGTTGACTTGCACCAATTTGAAAACATTGAGTTTGTCACTCAACAGATTAGGAGGTGATATCTCCACTTTTAATTTCTCCAAGCTTCCCAAACTTGTCATTGTTGACCTTGGCGGTAATGTCTTCACAGGTCAATTGCCAGTAAGCCTTTACACATGCAAGTCCCTGAAAGCAATTAGACTGGCCAGTAACATGCTAGAAGGACAGATCACATCTGACATTCTTGCTTTGCAATCTCTTTCATTCCTTTCACTTAGTGGACTTAAGTTAACCAACATCTCAGGGGCAATCAAAATTCTAATGGGTCTGCACAACCTTAGGGTCCTTTCGCTTGCAGAATGCTTTGTGAATGAGATAATTCTAGATGATAACAGCTTAGTTGATTCAGTTGGATTTCAAAATCTTCAATATTTGAGTATAGGCTTGAGCCAACTCGTTGGACCAGTGCCATCGTGGTTGTCAGAGCTTAGAAAGCTAGAGATTCTCATACTAAAATGGAACCAACTTAGAGGTCCAATTCCTAGTTTCTTAGGGACTTTGCCAAGACTATTCTACATTGACTTGTCAAATAATTTCATTTCCGGAGAATTTCCACCGGAACTTACTAGACTACCTGCATTAAAAATCAAGCAGGTTTCTGAACAAGTTGATCAAATTTATCTCCATGTGCCTCTGTATTTTGGCATCAAATCACCTCTACAAAGTGGTATTAGACAATACAATAAAATCTCAAACATGGGAAAAGTAATTGATGTGAGTAACAACAGCTTGAGTGGCAATATCCCCATTGAGATTGGTCAATTGGAGTTTCTTCAATACTTGAATCTCTCTCAAAACAACTTCTCTGGCAACATTCCAAATCAACTGTCCAACCTTTATAACTTAGAAAAGCTAGACCTCTCCAAAAACAATTTTTTTGGTGAGATCCCACAGTCATTAGAAGGTCTCACTTTTTTATCAAAGTTTAATGTCTCATACAACAATCTTCAAGGAGCAATACCATTGGGCACTCAACTTCAAAGCTTTAATGCTTCTGCATATGAGGGGAATCCTAAACTTTGTGGCTCCCCATTACCATACCAATGCCAAGCTGTCAGTGTTGATGAAGATGGGAGCATTCAGGATCAGGAAGATGGGCATGAAATTCCATGGTTTTATGTGAGTATGGTGCTCGGATACATCACAGGGTTTTGGGCAATTTGCGGCAGTTTATTCTTGAAACCTTCTTGGAGGTATGCCTATTTCCAATTTTTGACAAATACAAAAGACCGATTTTGTGCGACACTAGCTGTTTGCAAGGCTAGAGTTTGGAGCATGATTCAAACTTAAGTGGTAATAGTCCCTTTTTTTTTTTGGCCTCCCTCTCTTCCTATTTTGTATTTTCTTAAGTGGTAATAGTCCTTGGTTCTATGTGAGTATGGTTCTTGGATTCATCACAAGGTTTTGGGCAATTTGTGGCAGTTTGTTCTTGAATCCTTCTTGGAGGTATGCCTGCTTCCACTTTTTGACAGATACAAAAAACCGATTTTGTGTGACACTAGCTGCTTGCAAGGCTAGAGTTTGGAGCAGGATTCAAACTAAAGCGGTAATATTCCTCTTTTTTTTTTTTTTTGCTTCCCTTTCTTCCTATTTTTTATTTTCCTAAGATTCTATGAACGCTTTATACACACACAAACACACATGCGCACGTAGACATGCACATTCTTATGATTTATCCATGGCATCAATACAACTAAAAAGAATCACCCTCGGGTTGTTTCGAGAGACAATTTTATTTCATATATAACAGAATAAATAGTTTGTATGTTGGTTCTTTATCAAATTCTTCATGAACCACCCCCACCCCCAGGCCTCCTTTTCTATTTTGTGTGAGAGCATGGTTCAAGCATGCATTTCAATTAGAGTTATATGAATTTGAAAAGAATTTAGAAGCACTTAACATGACAAAGTCAAGAATTAAATTGAAAACTCCCAAACAGAATACTAGTCTGGTACGTGATGAAACAAACAAGGCATACCCAGCTATAAAGGTGCTTGTAACTTTGGGTGAGTGTTTAGTCCTTACTATTTTATTTTAGTATTGTTGCTTACCCATTTCATTGCTTTTTAGTTTGAGAAAAATTCTCAAAAAAAAAATCCATCATAAATTAATTTCAAAAATAGTTTTGAGAGGGTTTTTAATCCTTATGTTTGGTTTGAGATGTGCCATTTCATAAGAATAAAATAGTGCTATTCCTTCATTCTTTGGCTATGTGCAAAGGGTAAGCTGGCCACATCGAACAATATTTATGTGGAAGATATAAATAAATCCTGTTGTTTTTGCAGCCCTGATGAGGAGACAGTAGAACACCTATTTTTTAAATGTATAATTACCGCGGAAATATGGAAACACTTGAGGAGTTGGTTGGGCATGAAAAGGTCCCCAAAAACTCTAAAGGCTCTGCTCTTAAATGCTTACATAAGGAAGCAAGGGGTACGGGTGTTCAGACAGCGGCCAAAAAAGTTTGTTTGGCTGCTACAGTTTATTACTTGTGACATTTTAGAAATAAGAAGTTTGAAGGTAAGATTACTCCCATTGAGGCTATAATAAGAGTGATTAAAAATCACACATACAGAACAGTGTTTGACAAATTCCCCATGTTTGTCAAAATGTGGGAACCTAGTGGTTTGGAATGATGCCTGAGAGTATGTAGAGTCTCCTGGGCAGAGTTGAATGCATTTTAGTTGGTTGGAGCAGTTGTGTCTTTCAGCTGCTGTAATGTTGTTGACAATGATGTTTGAGGGAGGTTACAGCTGATAGATTTTATGAATTACAGATGCTGTTCTGATATGTGGAGGCAGTAGTTGCTGTAGTTTGGTTGTTCTCCTTTATATGGATTGTGGGTGGTATTGGACTCTGATTCTGTTTCTGAGGGTGGTGTGTGGGTTTTGATGGAGAGTACATTCAATCTTTAACCTCAGTGGTCTTTTGGAAATGTGGAGTGCTACATTTTACTGTGTTGTTTCAAAGTGCAGGAGTAAATTGTATTTATTCCTGCGTCTCTGTTTCTGAGTTTCCATTTCTGCAGTGTTGATGCTCTGATTTTCAATATGGGTTTTTCCTGAAATGCTGTGATTTAAAGGGGTTATTGCTCTGATGATACTGAATATGCAGTTGCTTCTGATAACTGCTACAACTGTTTATGGTGTAGTTGATTCTAGTGGACTGCGGGTTGCAGGTTATCTGTTCCTATGCTTGCAGCTCTGTTGTGCTATTTCCTGTGATGCTGAAGTTCTCAGTTGCTGTTTCGAAGTTTCAGTGATGCTTTTCTGAAATTTCTGAAGTTGTGATGAAAAGAAGAAAGTAAAAAAATAACAGTAAAGAAGACTGAAAATAGAAAATGAATTCTACTGCTCTTTGTTCTTTTCCCTGTAAACGGAGAACAGTGTTATATATATACATAGGAGAGAGAGTGAAATATTCTCTATAACAAACTTAACAAAAATAATAATAAAAAGAAAAATATAAAATCAGAACAGCCAAAATCCGTTGAGCTGAAAATTATTCTTCAGCGCAAGGTGGTTGAGTAGTGTTGACACGCCCCTGCGAGCCAAACGTGTGAGGAAGAACAGTGAGGCTCGAACGGAGAGATGCAAAACGAGAAGCAGATAAAGGCTTTGTGAAGATATTAGCGAGTTGATCCTTGCTTGAAAGAAAAGAGACCTGAAGAGCTCCTGCCTGAATGCGATCACAGACAAATGGTAGTCAACATCAACATGTTTAGTTTGAGAGTGCATAACTGGATTCATAGACAAGTAGGTTGCTTTCAAGTTATTACAAAAGAGAGTTGGAGATGTGGATAGAAAAACACCCAATTCAGATAGAAGGGATTGTAACCACAGTAGTTCACAAGTGGCATGGGCTAGAGCTTTGTACTCGGCCGCTGTGCTGGATCTGGCAATAGTGGGTTGCTTCTTTGAGCTCCATGAAACTAAGTTGCCACCAAAGAAGACGCAGTAACCTCCAGTTGATTTTCTGTCATCGGGACACCCTGCCCAGTCTGCATCTGTGTAGGCAACCAGGGATAAGTTATGTGAGGGTTGCAGCAATAAACCATAATGCAGAGTGTGTTTTAGATAGCGTAAGATGCGCTTAACACTGTGCCAGTGAGATAGACATGGGGCACGCATGAACTGACAAACACGATTGACAGAGAAGGCCACGTCTAGTCTGGTGAAGAGTAGGTATTGTAAGCTACCTACTACACTATGATATAGCGTAGGATCTAGAACATGAGTGGAGTCAAATGCAGACAATTTTTCGGAGGAGGACATAGGACTGGTGATTGGCTTGTAGTTCATCATATTTGTTTTATTAAGTAGATCCAAGATATATTTCCGTTGACAAAGCATGAGCCCAGCAAAGGTATGATGACATTCAACACCCAAGAAGTAGTGTAAAGATCTCAGATCCTTGATAGGAAATTCAGAGTTCAGGGCAGAAATGAAGTGTGATATAACACTGGAACTGGAGCCTGTAATCACCAAGTCATCAACATATACAAGAAGGTAAATTGTGACGGATTGATGTTGATAAATGAATAGAGATGTATTTGATTTGGAAACAATAAAGCCAAGTTCCAGCAGTCGAGAGCTGAGTCTAGCATACCAGGCTCGAGGAGCCTGTTTAAGGCCATAGAGAGCATGATTGAGTTTACAGACATAATGAGGGAATTGTGGATGAATGAACCCAAGGGGTTGAGTCATGAAAACCTGCTCATCTAAGTTGCCATGTGAAAATGCATTCTGAACATCCAATTGATGAATTGGCCAACTAGACGAGACCGCAATGGAGAGAACTAACTTGATTGTAGTAGGTTTGATCATAGGACTAAAGGTTTTAGTGTAATCCAAACCTTCAAGTTGGCTGTAACCTTTGGCAACCAGGCGGGCCTTTCGTCGCTCAATGGATTGATTTGATAAATGTTTCGTCTTAAAAATCCAACGACAGCCAACAGCATGTTGAGTGGGTGTAGGAGGAACAAGAGACCATGTATTTGTGGACATCAAAGCATCAAACTCAACTTGCATTGCATGCCTCCATTCAGGAAATTTGGAGGCTTGAGTAATCGAGGTGGGCTCCTCTGGGACAACAATGGTAGTGGTATGGGCGCGAGGCGGAGGCCAGGGGATGGTTCCATCAGTTTGAAGTTTAGTGCAAACTTTTTGTGCTCTGGCTCTTGTGTGCATGGGGTGAAGAGAGGTGGTAGGAGTCACAGGGGGAGAAGGGGAAGCAGGGGAAGGGGAGTGTGACGAAGGTGACGAGTCGAGAGAAGCCCTAGGGGATTGTCAAGAGGAGGAAGCAGGAGCAGGGGAGACAGGTGGGAGCTGGGTGTGAGAGCGAGGGATGGAAGGATGTATTAAGGGCCCAGTGTTGCTGGGGGGGAGATGATGGGCCGGGCCTAGAAGTGGGGAACAATCCAATAGGCAGACTGGGTATGGGCTGAGCTGGATGAGAATGAAGGAAGCTAAAATTGGAATCAGCAAATGGAAAGACATTTTCGTCCAATAAAACATCCTGGGAGATGTACATACAGCCAGTAGGGACATGAAAGCACAAGTAACCATGATGAGAAGAGCTATAGCCGAGAAAAACACAAGGAAGGGATCTGAAGTCCATTTTGTGTCCATTATATGGCCTAAGATTAGGCCAACATTAACAACCGAAAGTTTTTAAAAAAAGATAATCAGGTTTGGAGTCAAATAAAATCTCAAATGGGGATTTGTTATTTAAAATGGGGGAGGGTAAACGATTAATTAAGAAAGTGGCAGTAATAAAAACATCAGACCAGTAGAGATGAGGCAAAGCAGAATGAGCAAGAAGAGCAAGGCCAGTTTCCATAATGTGTCTGTTTTCTTTCAACCTTGCCATTTTGTGAATGAGCGTGAGGGCAAAAGAGGCGATGACAAATACCAAAGGATTTTAACACAGTATTAAGAGATCGAAATTCACCACCCCAAACAGATTGTAATGAACAGATATTTGTATTAAAGAGAGTTTCTACATGACGTTTGAAAAACAAAAAAACAGAGACTACATCGGATTTGCATTTTAAAGGGAAAATCTAAGTAAATCAACTGTAGTCATCTACAAAGGAAACATAAAAATGAAAACCACCACGAGAGATCACTGGTGTAGGGCCCCAAACATCGGAGAAAATGAGATGAAGTGGGGTAGGTGAACGATGAGATGAGCGACCATAAGGGAGCTGGTGAAGCTTAGCCTTGCAGCACAAAGAGCATAAGCCCGAAGAGGAGGAATTGGTGGGCAGAGACATTTGTGAGATGATTTTATTGACCAATTGCATGGAGGGGTGACCAAGACGAGAGTGCCACTAAGATGAGGAGACACGCTCACCAACATGAGCATAAGGAGACAGAGATGGGAACACGTACATGCCATCCTTAATAGAACCGTGAAGGAGAAGCTGTTGAGTTTGGGAGTCCTTCACACAAAAAAAAGATGAGCGAAATTCAAAAAATACAGAGTTATCCTCACATAATTTGCAGACTGAAATTAAATTCTTAGAAATTGAGGGAACATGATAGAGTTTAGAGAGGAGAAAACTGCCATTGGAGGAGGGTATGGTGGAGTTGCCAACATGGTGAATTGGGAGAGAAGAGCCATCATCAACACGAACTTGTTCATCACATTTGTATTTAGAAAGGTTGAGAGAGAGATTAGAGAGATCATGGGTGAAGTGGTGGGTGGCTACTGAATCGGGGTACCAACTAGAGTCTGTAGGTGGGGAAAAGGTGTGCTGAAATTGTGGGCCAGAAGTGAGGTAGGCTGAGAGGGAAGGGGGTGGAGGAGATTGGTAGCTACAGTTAAAACGGTGGTAACAAGAGATGGCGGTGTGGCCTCTCTTATGGCAGACCTAATAGTTGGGTCAATTAGGTGAAAAGGGAGCTGGGTTGGAGGAGGGAGGATGACCACCATGCCTCCCACGACCCCCACGACCACCACCTCTGAAATTGCCCCTGGCGTGTGAGAAGCCTCTGATGCGAGAGAAGCTGGTAGCAAGTTTTGTTTGAGTAGTGTTAGCAAAAAATTCAGGAGATGTTGTAAGTGTGGTGCTCTGATGGTTCAAACGAGCTTCATGAGTTAAGAGATGGCTGTAAACTTGCGCCGGAGTGAGTGGATCCACACGAGTAGTGATGGATGTAACAAGAGAGTCGTAGTCGGAGCCTAAACCATCTAGGAGATACGTAATGAAATCAGATGAAGGAATGAGTTTATCATCCATGGCAAGGGAGTCCTGGAGAAGCTTTGCCCGACGGTAGTATTCAGGTATGGTTTCTGAACCCTTCTTGAGAGTAGTGAGCTGGAGTTGAATCTGCATGATGCTTGCATATGATTTTGCAGCAAACAAATCTTCAAGCGTTGTCCACACCTCACGGGAAGAGGTAGCTGTGAGGACATAAGCAATTAGCGTTTCAGAGAGGGAGGAGATCAAGACGCTGATGATGGCTTGATCCTACTGTT
This sequence comes from Malania oleifera, assembly GCF_029873635.1. Taxonomy (NCBI): domain Eukaryota; kingdom Viridiplantae; phylum Streptophyta; class Magnoliopsida; order Santalales; family Ximeniaceae; genus Malania; species Malania oleifera. Next base: position 140,652,997 of record NC_080418.1, read on the forward strand.
GCCAGGCAAGAAATTCAGGGGATGGAGCATTGTTCTTGCCGATTGGGTGAGGAGGAACTGAGGACCCATCAATATATCCAAAAAGATTATGGCCTATGAGATAGGGTATGAGTTGTGCCTTCCACAGTAAGTAGTTGTCATGGGTTAATTTCACTGTAATCATATTGATGGGGGAAGGAAGAGAAAGTACTGGAGGTTGCGTGTAAGAAGACAATGCAGTAGGAGATTCTGCCATGCTGTAGACGAGGAAATGGACGCAAGTCTTAACAGGGCTCTGATACCATGATGAAAAGAAGAAAGTAAAAAAGATAACAATAAAGAAGAATGAAAGTAAACGAAGAACAGTGTTATATATATACACAGGAGAGAGAGTGAAATATTCTCTGTAACAAACTTGACAAAAAAATAATAAAAAGAAAAATATAAAATCAGAATAGCCAAAGTCCGTTGAGTTGAAAATTATTCTTCAGCGCAGGGTGGTTGAGTAGTGTTGATAAGTTGCAGCATCTGAGGTCTGCAGTGTAGTTGTTCTGAAGCTGTAGTGCAGTGTGTTTCAAAGCAGGTTCCATGAAGTAGCTTTGAAATTGATTCATTCTCAGAAGCTTAAGATTTTCCTGCACACACACACACACACACACACATATATATATAACCTTTTATGCGGAAAATAAATAAATCACATACTGAGATCATGGTATATGTCAGCCGAGAAGAACACTCGTAGAAACCGTAGAAATCGTTTCTCCCGCTTAACCCCAATCTCTTCCTTTACTTCGCCAGATTTATGGGATTGTGCTGATAAATAGAGAGCAGTAGCGGAGAGAGGACAATTCCTATATTCCTTTCCTTCCTTTCTCCTTGCAGAAATTCTTTACAGATTTCCATTCAGAATTTTATTTTCATACAGCTAACACTTTAAGCTTACCATTTTCAGCTTAATGCTTGGCTTAGTTTTTCTTACCATTTTTGCTACTCCCTATAACAGTAGCAGATATATATTGGAAAAACTTCCAGCCATTAAAATCTCACATTAATTAACCTAATCCCTTTAGTTAACTCATAGATAAGACCTTTCATTACCCTTATCATAGTCATTTCATTTCTCTTATCATATTGGACACATATCCTTCATGTGAGACTCATGTCATTCATGTGAGACATATCATTTGGGATATATCCAACATTTCCCAATTTTTTGAGAGTTTGGTTGGGGTTCTCTTCTCGAAGTGCAGCTGTTATGAAGTTGCACTGCAGTGTGCTATTTTTTGTGTTGTTGATGTCTCCTGTTCTGATTTTCCTGGAGTGTTGCAGTGTGTTTATCCTTGCAGTGATGTGTAATTTTCCTGATACAGTTCTATAGTTTTTGAGTTGGGTTGTTGCTCAGAGATTGCTGATTGTGCAGTTGCTTTTGTAATTGCTGTAGCTTTTGTTGGTGCAGTTTGCTGGTGCTTTTTAAATGGAGCTGGTTTTATTTTGTTCTTTGCTGCTCCCTTGAGTGCCTTCATCAAGGTGTCTCTTTTGTGGAGCTCTGATTTTCCTGCACTGCTTTGTTCTGAAAATGTAGTGCAGTGTGGTAATTCCTGTGGTGTTAAATCTGTGTCCAGTGCAGTGTTAGGACCCTGTGAGCATCCAGAAGAAAATGACACCAAGAAATTTACGTGGTTCGGTCAAGAACGACCTACACCCACGGAGCACACACACCAACTATTCAATAACTCGCCGAAAAATGTTACAATTCTCTCTCTCTCTCTCTTTTCCTCCCTTCTTCCTCACAACTCTCTCTGCACTCTCTGTGCTCTCTCTACACTGCTGTACTATTCTGAGCTATTGTCTTGCTATGTAAAACATCTTCCACAACCCTCCTTTTATAGGGTTAGGATTAAATTACAATTAAGATAAAATTTAATCAAGAATGAGAGTTACAACAAAGAGATAAATTGCACCATAAATTCCACCGTGTGAAATTAAATTCACCACGCGTTTTTTGACTCAGCAATCCCGCGTCTTCAGCTATGTTTTTGGCTCCATCTCTAACAATCTCCCACTTGGAGACAGAGACACCTCCTCAACCAGTATCATGAATAAATGATGTGCTCATAACATGTGTCTTTAAACATGAAGATCAACTGAAGTTGAACACAACTTTAGCTTCTCTGTAGTCGCCACCTTCCTGTCTGCTCGATTTCTGTGGACTAATCTGATGGTTGTCATCTTCACAACTGGTGTAAAAATGTCTGTGTAGTCAATCCCTTCCTTCTGTTCGAAGTCTTTGACTACCAACTGAGACTTGTACCTCCTAAAACCGTCATGCTCCTTTTCGATTTTGTACACCCACTTGTTATGAAGGCCTTTGGACAACTTCCACGTTCTGTTGGAGGTGAGGGACTTCATCTCATCCTTCATCGCAAGCTCCCACTTGCTCGTATCTGCCACCTGACATGCTTTATCATTGCATTCGGGTACTCCTCCATCTGTAGGAAGTAAATAATCAATATACCTTCTGTCTAGTATATGAGAACAAGTAGATCTCCTAAACTCCGGAGCTGGAGTAGGAGATGGTGGTGCGACGATCTGCTCCACCGGTTCCTTCGCCTGAGAATTCTCGGTATTCTGCTGATGTGTCCCAACACATTCATGGGTGTTTATCTGGAAACTAACCCTCTTCTATTTCCTAACTATACAATCCTCACACATGTCAATCTGCACTGACTGTAGACCACTCAAATTTTCTTTTGAGTGTATCACCCTGAGTCCTTTCTCGCACATGCGACCAAGTCGTTGGTGTTAGATGTTGCTTTCGCCATTTCCTGCCGCAACTAAAATAGACATGGAGACATTGGAGGTTAGAAAAAGTGTTCCGCTTTTCTTACCTCGCACAATTGTTAGTACACTTTTTGAGACTTTTCATTCATCGCCAATGAATTTCGTCGTGTATCCCTCATCTGCTAGCTGACCCACTGAGATTAAATTCTTTCTCAAGTCTGGAATATACCTGACATTCTTCAGTTTTCATACTAACCCGTTTATACTGATCTTCACAACTCCCTTGCCGGTTACGTCGCAAGGTTGATCGTTGCCAAGGTGCACCTTACCAAAATTACCTAGTGTATACTCCTCTAGACAATCTCTGCAGCATGTGGCATGAAATGAGGCTCCGGAATCTATGACCCAAGACTCCTGCTTGCTCTCCAAAGAGCATATCAACATCTCATCATTCTTAGAAACAATATTTGCTTCTGTCTTTGCCCTCATCTCGAATTCTTTCTTCTGACTCCTGCACTGGTTTCTATAATGACCAGTCTTTCCACAGTTCCAGCACTCAATAACTTTAGTACTCTGAGAACTTGTGTCCTAACTCCTGCACTGGTCGTCACTACCATCATGCTGACGACCTCATCGTATACAAGCTTCGATTTTCATGCGGAGCTACTGATGGTAGTGACGACACCATTCCAATTTTTAGGCAGCTGACTGAGAATCAGTAGAGCCTGAATCTCATCATCAAACGTTATCCCGACTGAGGCGAGTTGATCAGACAACTCATTGAAGTTATTCAGATGCTTGCTGAAACTTTCACTTGCAGACATGTTCATCATAAATAGTCTTTTCATGAGATGTACCTTATTTGTGACTAAAGGCTGCTCGTATATATTTGAGAGCGCATCCATCAGAGATTTGGTGAATGTTATATGCTTGATATTGAACACCACAGATTTCGACAACGTCATTCATATGGCTCCGAGAGCTTTTCGATCAAGCAACTCCCACTCATCCTCGTTCATGGATGTTGGCTTACCCTTCAGCAGTAAGTGCAATTCCTTCCCAAACAAATAGTCTTATATCTGCATCTTCCAAAAATCGAAATTGTTTCCATTGAACATTTTGATTTTTGAGCTCTTTGCATTCGACATCTCGATTTGCTAATCTAGAGACGGAATTAGCTCAAATGGATAGCACGGATGAATTCGAAACGATCGAAAACCCTAGAAATGGTTCAAGTCGCTTGAAAAACGGACCCTAAACAACCCTGAAAAGCTCAGTCAAAATTTTCAGTCAAACCTGGTCAAACTGTTGACGTGGCATTTGCTGACGTGGCAGTGGGGTCCACCTGCTGACGTGGGAGTGGGACCCACTTGATGACGTGGCAGTAGCCTGCTGACGTGGCTTGGGCGCTGATCTGAGCGGCGGGTCGAATCCGGGTCAACGATCGAGTCTGGTTTAACCCGGGTCTGAGTGACTGGCCAGTTCGGGTCAGGTAGCAGACCGGGTCGGGTTGAGGCGGTTCAGGCGAGGAAGACGCGTGCAGCGTGTCACCGGAACGTGGAGAGGCGTCTTGCTACGGCGAGACGCGTGGGGGTGCTTGTGGGCTTGTCTGAACTCCGTTCGAGCTCCGGGGGGCACCCTTCTCTTCGTCTCGGCAAGAAGAATACGATGGTGGCTTCAAAACATAGTTTTGATCTACTGGACAGAGCTCTGAATTTTTGGATCACTTCTGATCTAGCTTTTGTGCTCCAATCGGGCTCTGATACCACTCGTTAGGACCCTGTGAGCATCCAGAAGAAAATGACATCAAGAAATTTACGTGGTTCGGTTAAGAACGACCTACGTCCACGGAGCACACACCAATTATTTAATAACTAGCCGGAAAATGTTACAATTCTCTCTCTCTCTCTCTCTCTCTTCCTCCCTTCTTCCTCACAGCTCTCTCTGTGCTCTCTCTGCACTGTTGTGCTATTCTGAGCTATTGTCTTGCAATGTAAAACATCTTCCACAACCCTCCTTTTATAGGGCTAGGATTAAATTACAACTAAGATAATATTTAATCAAGAATGAGAGTTACAACAAAGAGATAAATTGCACCATAAATTCTACCACGTGAAATTAAATTCACCACGCATTTTCTGACTCAACAATACCGCATCTCCAGCTGTGTTTCTGGCTCCACCTCTAACATGCAGTGTGCTGCTTCAGCCAATATGTTGATTTTGACTGTCTAGTTTGTGAAGGTGTGCTCTGTTTAGATGCTACAAGGCTCTGATTTTTGGTTAGCTGAAAGTGTTGGCAGGGCGAAGTCCTGAAGTTGATGAATTTTTGTTTTGCAGTGTTGTTTCTCATACAATACTGTGATTTGAAAATTGGTTACCCAGTTTTCTGTTTGGTTGAGACGATGAAGCTTTTCAGTTGTAACTTTTTTGACCAGAGTGATGGTTAAGTCAGCTCCTCTGTTGGCTTTTCATACGGAGATGGGTCAACTCAACTTGGATTCCTTTCCGGTGGAGGCTCGAGACTCTTTGAAGTGTTGACTTTCATGCACTTTGAGGTTTAAAATATATTTAAAATATATTTTGTTGCTTCCTTGATGGCTTTCCCTCTGTTGATGGTTCTTTTCATCATGGGTTTCTTTCCGGTGGAGGCTTGAATTTTTCTTTAAGTTGCTGTGTTTTGAAATTTCTGAATTATCTGATGCTTCTCATTTGAAAGACGGTTCTGAAAGTGTTTTTTGGAGCTGGCTCTTTTTATTTTCTATCTGCTACTCCCTTGATGGCTTTCTCCGGTTGGTTTTTCAACAGCGTCTTTCTTTCTAGCTTGAGTTTATTTGATTGGTCTTCCATCCGGCGATGACCTTTTACAACATGGTTTTCTTTCCAGTGGAGGCTAATTTCTTTAAAGTGTTGTTTCTCATACAATACTGTGATTTGAAAATTGGTTATTGTTGGAGTATAGCATCTCACATTGACATCATAGAATTGAAATCCAAAGAAGAAAAGATCAAGACAGAGAAGAAGCCAAAGACTTAGCTTCTGTTATTTCTGTTATTCCTGTTATATATCTATTAGTTTTTATTGTTTCAATGTAGTATAAGTATTCCAAGATCTGCCTGTATTTTTACTTGAAGATTTTCATTCTTATTCATTTAGTAAATACAAGTTCTTCCAATTTGAATTCTCTATTTTTTAGTTTCCTCTTTTCTGATTCATCAAATTCTCAACATGGTATCAGATTGAATTTTCTGATTCTTGCTTCCACATATATATATATATATATATATATATATATATATATATATATATATATTTTCCTCTCCTATATGTTGCTCTAGAATTTTCTGCTCTGTAATTCTGCACATTCTGCTCTGGAATTTAATTCAATTGTTTATTGCATCTTCTTTACATCTATCAGATTCTCCTTTACAAAATGTCTGATGCAAACCCTTTTAATTCTTCAGATTCTTCACATTTATTAGATGGTTCTCCTATAAATCCTTTCAATGATTCTTCAAGCCCATATTTTCTTCATCCTAGTGATAATCCAGGTTCTTTACTAGTTTCTGAGATCTTTATAGGAGACAACTACATTCTATGGAGTCGATCGATCACCATTGCTCTTACTGTCAAGAACAAGGTAGCTTTCATTGATGGCTCAATCCTTGTTCCTGCTATTACTCACCGTATTCTTCGTGCTGTTTAGCTTCGTGCAAATAATTCTGTGCTTTCTTGGCTCATGAATTCTATTTCTAAAGATATAAGGAATAGCCTACTATATGTTACCTCTGCTGTTGATCTCTGGAATGAACTAAAGACAAGATATCTGCGAAGTGATGACCCAAGAGTTTTCCATCTTGAAAAAGCTATAAGTTGTATAAACCAGGGTTCATCTTCAATTACTGAATATTTCAATGCTTTTAAAACTCTTTGGGATGAGTATATTAGTTATAAATCATTCCCAAACTGTACGTGCGGCAAGATGGCCTCTTGTACTTGCAATTGTTCAACTTCTTGTTCCTTCGACAGCAATCAGATTACGTATTGAAGTTTCTTGTAGGTTTAAATGATTCATTTGTTTTAATAAGAAGTCAGTTGTTACTTGCTGTTCCATTACCAAGCATGGTCAAGGTATTTTCTTTATTGCTTCAAGAAGAAAGTCAGAGACAACTAAAAAATTTTTTAGCTCCTGAAACCCATGCTTTGTTAGCCAAGCCATACACTCAACCTGCTCAGCATATTCAATCCAAGTTTTCTAAAGACAAGTCGAAGAAATCTTTATTGCATTGTACTCATTGTGGCTACAATGGTCATAAATGCTTTCAATTACATGATTATCCCTTGTTTGGACTGGACCTAATGGAAAAAGAAATACTTCTCTACACATGTTGCCATTACAACTAAAGAAATCTCCAATCAACGTAGTAATGAGGCCAAAGGATAAGTTTAACTGCTGAATAATTCAATAAACTCTTAGCTCTTGCACATTCAAGTTCATCTAATCAGATCACTAGTTTACCCACAACATCAGTAAATCTAGCCATTGCACCTCATTTTTCTGGTAACTTTTTCAATCATTGTAATTCTACCTCTACCAAGTTTAATTCTGAACTTTCTTGGATGTTAGATACTGGAGCAACAGATCATATGATTTGTCCACCTCAACTTTATTGTTCCCCTCCTAAATCAGTTTCAATTTCCATTAATCTCCCCAATGGACAAACTATTCCAGCACTATATATTGGAACTATAAATCTTTCTACCACTAATTGCACTATGTCTCGTAATTCCTAGTTTTTCATTCAACCTTGTCTGTTTCTAAACTAACCAAAGATTCTAATCTTTGTATATCCTTTTTTGGTTCTTATTGCCTTTTACAAGACCACTCAATGAAAAAGATGATTGGGATTACATTTGAGAAACAAGGACTTTATCACTTTTCTCAAGCTTCATCGAAAGCAAATTCCTGCCAGTATTCTCTATCAACCCTTTCTCTGCAATCTACACCATCTTTTGCATCAGCTACCACAAAAATTCAGTCAAACCTTTGACACTAAAGATTATGCCATATTTCAAATTCTAGAATTCCTTTTCTTCAACAAATAAATAACTCAATTGCACTTGATTGTACAAATGTCTGTGAGATCTGCCCTCTTGCAAAGCAGAAAAAACTCTCTTTTCTTGTATCTCAGCATAATTCTAATAAAAAGTTTGATTTGATTCATTGTGATGTATGGGGTCCATTTGCTACTATATCATACTCTGGTTTAACATTTTTTTTTTAACCATTGTAGATGATTTCACAAGATGTACTTGGGTTTATTTACTTAAAAACAAATCTAAGGTATCATCTTTGCTTCCAAATTTTTGTAAAATTGTTTTGACTCATTTTAATACTTCTGTCAAAATAATAAGAATAGATAATGGTTCAGAGTTTATACTTACCAATTTTTATAGAACATTTGGCATCTTACATCAAAGAAATTGTGTAGAAACTCCACAACAAAATGGAATTGTTGAAGGGAAACATCAGCACTTATTAAACACAGCTAGAGCACTAATGTTTCAAGCAAACTTACCTCTGATTTTCTAGAGTGATTGTATATTAACTGCTGCACGTATAATAAATAGAATTTCAACCCCCCTTCTCCAAAACAAAACACCTTTTAAAATGCTATTTCACAAAACCCCAAATCCTTCTCATCTAAGGGTTTTTGGTTGCTTATGCTTTGCATCTACAATTGCTAATCACAGACAAAAGTTTGATCCAAGAGCAACTAAATGACTACTCTTAGGTTATCCTTCCAATGTCAAAGGATATAAACTCATGGACTTAACAACAAATAAAATCATTATTTCTAGAAATGTTGTGTTTCATGAAACCACCTTTCCTTTCAAAATTCTTCCACTTAATTCTGACATTTCAAATGTTTTGTTTCCTCCTTTAGAATTCCAACATGATTTTTTTAATCCAATCACTTATATTCCACATACTACATCATTACCTTCTCCTGCATTAGATTCATCTCACATTGAGAGAGTTCATTATGATTCAGCAGCATATGGTTCATTTAATAATACCTCATTATCCCCTTCTGCATTAGACCCTTCTCACACTGTCAATGACCACTCTGAATCAGTAGTTTCTATTTCTCCTGATTCATGTATCAGAAAATCATCCAGAATTAAACATCCACCTAAATTTTTGCAGGATTATTATTGTGGTGATGTCTCATTGTTTCCGTATGTAAACAACTCATCCCCTTCCATTGATTGCCCCTCGAACACAGGTATTCTTTATCCTATTTCATTTTTTCTAACTGTTAATAGACTTTCAAAATCCCATAAGGCTTTCTTAGCTTCAATTTCTGTCACCAAAGAACCAAAGACATATCAACAAGCTGCCAAATTACTTGAATGGCAAACTGCTATGAGAAATGAATTAAATGCTTTAAAGTTAAACAAAAGTACTTGGGAACTTGTTACTCTTCCTCAACATAAACAAATCATTGGTTGTAAATGGGTCTTTCGAGTGAAATACAAGGCTGATGGAACCATTGAAAGACATAAAGCAAGGCTGGTAGCCAAAGGTTATACTCAACAAAAAGGATTAGATTTTTTTGATACCTTTTCTCCAATAGCAAAAATTACTTCAATTTCAATTATTGTTAGCTATTGCTACTGTCAAGTGTTGGCACATCCATAAATTAGATGTAAACAGTACCTTTTTACGTGGAATTGTCTCCTAGTTTAGATGTTCACCAGCCCAATTTAGTTTGTAAACTACTCAAGAGTATCTATGGACTGAAGTAGGCCTCTCGACAATGGTTTGCAAAATTTTCTCTAGCACTTCTTGATTATGGTTTCACTTAAGGATAGCTTGATTGCTCTCTTTTCATTAAGAAAACAGCTAATTCTTTCATAGCTCTACTTGTCTATGTAGATGATGTTCTTCTAGATGGTGACAGTCCAACTGAAATTCAACAACTCAAGTCATTTTTACATGATAAATTTACAATCAAAGACTTGGGCCAACTGAAGTATTTTCTGGGATTGGAGGTAGCCAAATCAAAGTACAGAATTTCTATTTGTCAAAGAAAGTATGCTTTAGACATACTCCAAGATACTGGTCTTTTAGGTTCCAAACCAGCTGCTTTCCCAATGGAATCAAATATCAAACTTAGTGCAGCTAATCCCAATATCTATGAAGATATCTTCGGTTACAGTAGATTAATTGGAAGACTTTTATATTTGACAATTACTAAACCTGATCTAGCCTATTCTATCCAGGTTCTTAGTCAGTTTCTTGTTAAACCAGCAATCTCTCATCATCAAGCTGCTATTTGTGCACGTCGACACTTAAAAGCAACACCAGATCAAGGGTTATTTTTCTCTTTATCTTCAGATTTACAGTTGAAGGCTTTTTCTGACAATGATTGGGTAGTTTGTTTAGATACTAGGAGAAGTGTTACTAGTTTTTCTGTTTTTCTAGGAGATTCATTGGTTTCTTAGAAATCAAAGAAGCGGGGCACAATTAGTAGATCATCTGCTGAAGCAAAATATAGAGCCCTTGCAGCCACAACATGTGAAGTGCAATGGTTACTCTTTGCCCTTTAAGACCTTAATGTTGTTCATCCTCAACCATCATTGTTATATACTGACAACAAATCAACTTTGTCTATTGCCACCAACCCGGTAGGTTGTTTAGATACTAGGAGAAGTGTTACTGGTTTTGCTGTTTTTCTAGGAGATTCATTGATTTCTTGGAAATCAAATAAGCAAGCCACAGTTAGTAGATCATCTGCTGAAGCAGAATATAGAGCCCTTGCAGCCACAACATGTGAAGTGCAATGGTTACTTTTTTCCCTTCAAGACCTTAATGTTGTTCATCCTCAACCATCATTGTTATATACTAACAGCAAATCAGCTTTTTCTATTGCCACCAACCCGGTACAACATGAGAGAACTAAACACATTCAAATTGATTGTCATCTTGTTAAGGAAAAATTATAGCAGCATGTTATAAAGATTTTTTATATTCCCTCACGATTACAGCTAGCAAACATCTTTACAAAGCCCCTCGGTTCATTGTCTTTCCATCATAATTCGTGCAAGATGAACATTATTAACATTCATGCTCATCTTGAGGGGGGGGTGTTGGAGTATAGCATCTCATATTGATAGCATGGAATTGAAATCCAAAGAAGAAAAGATCAAGGCAGAGAAGAAGCCAGAGACTTAGATGTTGTTATTTTTGTTATTCCTGCTATATTTCTATTAGCTATTATTGTTTCAATGTAGTATAAGTATTAAAGATCTGCCTGTATTTTTACTTGAAGATTTTCATTCTTATTGATTCAATAAATACAAGTTTTCCCAATTTGCATTGTCTGTTTTTCAGTTTTCTCATTTCTGATTCATCAAATTCTCAACAATTACCTAGTTTTTTGTTTGGTTGAGATGATGAAGCTTTTTAGTTGTGACTTTTTGCTTCCCTGTTTGCTCTCCCTCCGGCGTTGGTCTACATGGGTTTTCTCTTTGGTTAAGGTTTGAGTTTTTGTTGATGCTTCACCATGGTTCTCTCTTCGGTGGAGGCTCGAGTTTTTCTTTTAAGTTTTTCTTGAGTTACCTTGATTGGTTTTCCTTTCGGTGTTGGCTTTTTTCAATATGGTTTTCTTTCCAATGGAGGCTAGTTTCTTTAAAGGTACTCTATTTTAGTGCCTTTTTTAGAGTTTCTATGTTTTTGGTCACTTTATCTAATTTATTTAGTTTTGATGGCTTTTTGCCCCTGGGGATGCCTAGGTTGAGTATATATGCATTTTTGTTGATTAGGAGCTTTGTTCTCCCTCCTCTAGGGTATGCCCAGAGATTTCTGTACATATCTATTTTGGTCAATATAATTTATTATTTACTGATATAAAAAAATAGTCATAGTTTACAAATAAAAAAAATTTGTGTTACCATTCATTTCTTCATTTGTAGTTTGTCTAGTGAATTATCAAAGATGCATCAATGGACTAGTTACAATGTTTTTAAGATAGGAATACATGTTTTGATGGTACACTTGTGGTATATATATTCCTTATCTACTATATATTATGGGTTGATGAAAATTTTTACAAATTTTTCGTTTGGCTTAAAATGCCGTCACATTTTACATCCCTATGCTATGACTAATCTATTAATGGGAATTCAAATTCCAAATCAAACGTAATTTTAGAGTGCTTTCTAACACCTTTTATTTATGGAATAATTTTATTTAGTTTATTCATTACAAATAAATTCAAATTAGTGCATCAAAAGTAGAGTTAGTTTTCTTATGATGCTTTGAGGCATGAAAACAACCTCTTACAAAAAAAATACAAGGTTAGGTTGCACGCTTTGTCCCTTCCCCGAACTCTACATATGCAGAAACTTTATGTACAACACCTTTTGTATTTGTTGATTTTCTAGTGGTATTTAATTTGTACATATTTCAATGCTTTGAAAATAATAATAATAAAGAAAGTTTTAGCAGACCCAAATAATTTGACAAAAAGTTTATCTGGAAAGTTACTACAATCAACTGTATCTTTTTCAATATAAAAAGTTCAAATGAGTAAGATGAACTCTATTTTGTTTTACTTTATAACAAGCTGTTACAAGCGATAATGGGTATCTATTATTTTTCAAATCTTAAAAAAGAATTTACCTAGTATTTGTTCAGGAAACACAATTTCATTCAATCCTGCAAACTTTTTTAAGTTATGAATTTAATGAAAAATTACTATTACCCAAGAACAAATAAACATGGTCACTTACAAAATTAATTCTTAAGTTACAATCTTATGTGAACAAAAAATAAACTTAAAACTCAATTATTAGACATAAGAAATATTATTTTAATTTTAAATTTTACATCGATGCAATATAATTACACATGCATGGATAGGTGTGTAACTGTGTGAGTCAAGCCTAATCGTAAGTTGCTTAGACTCAAGTTGTTCTATAACTCAACTCGACTTGATTTTACTTGAATTCTAATCATGCTCGAGCAACTCGAGCAATTTATTGAGTTGAATTTGAATTCTCTAATACTACTTGTGATCTCAATCGAGTTTTCATAATTTTTTTTAATTTTAAAATATATGTCATATAAAAGTACATATTTTTTTACATATATTTAATATTATATATACATTATATTATTTATATTAATTTAGAATAGAATTGAGTTCAAGTTTTAAGCAATTCTGTTCAAATTTAACAATTTTGTGATTGATTGAATTTGAGTGAGTTTCAAGTTCAACATTTTCGAGCCAAATCGAGTTTGTGTTCTACTATGTTGACAATATTCGACTTAAATACACCCAACACGTGCATAGCACGAGTATATACCTAGTATGTTAAATTGATAGACCACATTCAACCAACTTAATTTTTTAAACAAAGAGATATCAAACATGATAATAAATAGATTCATTGTGGCATACCCCTTATCCCAGTGGTTAAATTTTTGATCTTTCAGAATATGTAAGTTTCATGTTTGAAATTCAAAAGGTAAAGGAACTAAAATATGATGGGAGATGGATTTTCAAATTAAGGGCACTTCATATATTTTTAAAACTTGCAAGCAAGCAGAAACATTATTTTTTTAGTCCATTTGGAGGCTTGCATTAGGCCTAGACTACAGAATAGGAGATAATAATCTCCCATTCCATATTTCCTGTCCCTGTTTTAACTTTAACCAAATATTTCGCGACATTAAATTATTACTCTATCTAAGTTCGGTCAAAAGAAACTTTATTATTAAGTAATCATCCGCTTCTCCTAGCTAAAACCCAAAAATATTGTTCAATAAGAATCTTCATTTTATGAGAAGTGATTCTTTTCATCCCTTATGAGACATTCTCATTAGATTTTTGCTCCATGTATTAAAAATATATGTATTTTGCCTTAAAATGGGATGAGGAGTATGTAATGGGAGATAGTTTGTATCTACTAAAAACCCTTTTGCCATATGCTATTATAATTTACTTCTTCCTTACTGAAACGTGTCTCACCCCAACTAATTATTATCTTGTCAGGTCTTTCAGGTGATTGAACTTAGAATGCTCTGGAACAGGGTTTAGAATTCTAGTGACTGGTGAGTGGTAGTAAAAACTGAAATATGTATAATTATGTTTTTAAGAATTTTTGGTTATGTAATATATGTGGATGGATACTCCTTTTGGGGTTGTAAATAATACTCTGGTATTTATTTTATTTGAGGTCATTCATTATTTTTTTTTTTTCCCGCTACATGAATGGTATCAGAGATGATGATTGGTCCCATCACACCCCGAGCCCCACCAGAAGGGTTTGAGGCGTGACATTGAAGATCAATTTGTACCATTACATTATCATTTCAATAATCATAATTGACTCATGCTGATAATAATAAAAACAACAACAACAACAACAACAACAACAACAACAACAACAACAACAATAATAATAATAATAATAATAATAATAATAATAATAATAATAATATTTATATATTATTATTTTCTATACTATTTATTAAAGGAATCCAAAAATAATTGTCAAGTGTATATTTAGTCTAAAAAATTTTCACCTATGTGTAATTTTTTACAATAAAAAATTATTCTTAAAAGATATTCAATAGACTTATTTGCATTCTATGTCTTTTGCATTGTAAAATGACAAATATAACCCTCTTTCTCTTAAATGACAACTTATTTCCTTCTTATTTCTCCACTATTATAGTACCATCTAAAATTTTCTATTGTGTTTTATCTAAACTTAATACAAATTCAAATTCAATGCCTCAATTCACTGCTCCCAAGTGTCAATATAGTAATGCTAAACAATATAAAAGCAATCGGTTGCAACATTGTGATTGGATGAAAGGAAACTTTCATTGTTTTTCTCTTATCATCTCCTTACAAATCATCTAGACCACATTTCTCTCTATACTATCAAAAGGTTATCTCCGTGACTTTGTCATTCACAGTGAATCGAATTTCCTTTTTTTATTATTAGACTTTCTAAAATCATGAAGGGATAGTTGAAGCTATCATCAATGTCCCTTTGAGTTACTTGACTATTTTTTTCAGTCAATCTCAATACTATCACAAAGGGAGATACCTTTTCACCTTATTTGACTAAAATATTCCGAGATTTTTTGAATAAATAATTATTCGATGGCTCGAGAAATATTATCAAAACATTTAAGATCGTTATGTGAACCCTTGCCCCTAACATTATTTTCCAACATGTAGCATTAACATAACTATTTAAGTTTCTAAACCACACAAGCCGCTCCTCCTCTCTCTCTCCCCGCAACGTGACCTGTGATGGCCACGAATCCGTGCTGTTTACACGGTTCAGTCCCTTCGGATTACTTGCACGACTATTTCGCAAAATCTCCTCTCCCGCTTTCCCTCCCTGCTTCGTAAAACCCTATCTTCATTCTCGCTCGCGACATGAACCCTGGTGTGGCAATCCCTTCTCGACCCCAAGTCCTTTCTCTTCTCCGTTCTCTGCTGCGCACAGCTCGAGGCTTCTCGGACTACAACATCAGGGAATACACCAAACGCCGAGCCATCGATGGCTTCCGCCACAACCGCGACCTAGCGGACCCTTCTTCAATCTCCGCAGCTTTCTCCGAAGGTAAATCTCAGTTGGAGATTGCCAGAAGACAGGCCGTTGTGTACTCGCTGTACGCTCCCAAGGTGAAGAGTGTCATGGAGATTAAACACGTCTGATGCGCAATTTTCACGGTATTTGTATCTATTGGTGCTGATTCCCTGTATTTGATTGTGTCATGTTGACATGAATTTGTAACTAATGTTGAAAAAGTGAAATCTTTGGCTGTCTACAGGGATATGTGAGTCTACTGCGTAAGAAAAACGATTTTGGTGTTTTTTTTTTTTTTTTCCAAGAGCCATATGTTTTTTTTTTTTCTTTTTCTGATTGATAATAATTAGCGAATGATTTCTCGGTATTTTTTGCTTTCGGTGCTAATTTCATGGCTTTAACTTGGTTATATTAACCATAATTTATGGGCAATCGTAAAGTTATTGGACTTTGTGAATTTACAGTTTTATGATTTTGATGAATTGTTGTTTCTTATGGAATTTAGGTTTTACTGATTAATTTGTGATATATTTTTCATAAGGTATGTGAATTTTCACGGTTAGTATGGTCTGGTTTGTGTCTTGTTAGCTAAGAACTTGTTCATGAATGAAATTAAAAGTTCGTTGTATTGTTTGAGTGAAACTATCACAATATTAAATCAAATAATTTGTGCAAAGTGAACGAGACTAGTTTGCATTAGAAATTTAACCCTATATTTAAAGGGCTTTGGATTTGGGTTTGTATTAGATTTGAATAAAATGTGATATAAAATTATATTGAAATTTGTCCAAATTTATCCGACTCCAAATTCAACGCCTGAAATACATGCTCCCAAAAGCAACGTATGTGAATTTTGAGATGATTTCACTCATGTTGGTATGAACTTTTGGTAAAACTTTTTTCTGCATGTGTAACTTTAATCATTAATTTAGGTTATGTGAGTGGTGTTGGGTTAGTTGAAAAGGCATATGGGTTTGCCATGTTTTTCCATTAAATGATGAACACTGGTTGATATCTGATCATGCAGAGCTGTCTGTACGGAGTATGGGTATTGAGAATTTGATTCTTTGGTGCCATGTGTATGGGCTAGATAAGGGGAAGAGCCCCTGGCCAATTGATGAGTCCTGCTTGATGGGGTTTCTAAATAATTATTGAGGGAACTTTTGGATATCCATGAAAGGATTTTTAAGCTTCATCTTTGGCATATAGTTTTATGATATTGAAATCTTGTTTAAAGAAATTTCCAGAGAAGACTGTCCTTCAAAGTAGCCTTTCTTTCGGTCTTTTCTTGGGGAATTTCAATTTTAATGTAGAGTTTTAGTTTGGATAGTCAAGTCTCAATGTAGATATTATCCTCTAATTAATTGAACAGATCTTATGTTATTTTAATATGCATAGATTGGAAGTTGGAGATTTTCTACTGTTGCTATTCTACTCAATTACTCTGGCCTGTGAACCTTTACATTATGTTTGGTTTATGGAATGGAATTGGGTAGGAAAAGAATGGAATGAAGATTTGAATGGAGAGCGTGATGAAATCAAGTGCTAAATTTGATTTCATTCCCCCAATTTCATTCCATTCCTGTGTGCCATGATCGCAGCAAACTCGCTCTCCAGGATGCAGAGCATAGAATAAAAATTTCTGAGCTTGTAAGCATATCTCAAATTCATTCTTTCTGTTTCTAGTGTAGTCGGAGATGGTTGTAAAGGTCATATTTGATATAGTTGTGTATGGGCCATTGGTGGCTGATTTTCTTGTTGCAATCTTGTTGTTCCACATTTATCCCTACGTTTGATACCCTATAATGGAATGAATTGAGAGTGAAATGGAATGAAAAATTGTATTACAAATTTGTAAAATTGTGAAGATCAATTTCATTCCACAATTCTTTATTCAAGCCCTACCCTAGTTCATTCCATTCTAGCGTTCCAAATATTGTGTAGTATATATTGAAGTATGAGATTCAGTCTTCCTTGGCATTTAAGTTGTTCAATATTAGATTCCATTTAAGTTCGTTCTAGGCTTGTTGCTATTGCCTTGTCTCTTTTTAGTCCAAGCCTGAGGCCAAATAGTGTTAAATTTTCTTCCAAATGTGAAGCCATGAAACTTGAATGGGTTTTTGTGATTACTGCAGCAGTAGGATGGGTGTATCTGCATGACATTCTCTTGATTTTTTTTTCCCAGTTGAACAATATCAGAATATCAGCTAATGACTGCATCAATCCTTCAAGTGGGACTTGTAGCTTCACTTTTTGCTAAACAAACTTTCCTTTGTTATTTTTATGCATATTGGAGGAAGTTCATTTAAATCACATCTGATGCTGTATATGTTTCTCTATGCCATTCTAGACAATGGAAGGCTTATTTCATGCCCCCTTTAAAGGATTTTTGCTCTGCATGCTCAAGTCAAGTGTTTTAAAAATAAAATTTACAGTTATAGAAGATTAAGAAGATGCAACTGCAGAGCGGCACATTCCTGAAATTTTCATTTTAAAAAAATTTATTTTTAATTAGGGACAATTTAAGAACTTAAAACAGCCTAGAGTTGCTAAGTGCGCATAGGGTTTTGCATTTGTTAATTTCTTCTGGTGAGAGCGATGCATGGTCAATTAATTTGAGTACTGGAGAATATGGGTACCAAAGTTAATTTGAGCTGATGAAAATTCATACAACTACAGCTTGGTACATCTTGAGTGAAGAACTTTTCTAGACGGTCTGTCAACATCTAAGTGCTTAGTCATTCTATCTGTCAGCATCTTCTTTTTTATATTTTTCACTGAATTGTTGCTGATGGAATTGGTCTGCAATTCTATTGCTTTAAACACCTGAATTAAGAATTATGTGATTTTGAATAAAATCTACAAAATTATTTTAAGTTTATATTCAATGTTGTCAAATATTCATACTCCAAAATACAAATGCAATCTGAGGTAGTGCTTGAGTGCATGAATTTTGGACCTTAGATTTGGATTTGGATGGTTTTAAATTTACACAAATATATGTTTAATATTGTCAAATATTCATACTTCAAAATGCAACTTAAGATAGTGTTTGGGAGTATGGATTTCAGATCTTAGATTGGGTGAATTTAGACAAATTTTAATATAATTTTACAACATCTTATTCAAATTTAATACAACTTTAAGTCTAAGGTCTTTTCAAACATAGGTAAGGGTATCTTCAAGATCATGTAGGAGGGAATTTTAAAAAATTGTTTGATATGTAAGAATAGAATGTAATAGAATTAAATTTATTTTTATAATTTTACATGTTTGCTACTTGAGTTTTAATTTTATTACATTCTCAATTCATTTCATTTTAGCGTTCTACCTTTTTAATGCAAATCTTGAATAATTAAAAAATAAATTAATATTTTTTATAATTCTTTAAAATCTAAAAAATAAAACAAAAAATTTTTCTCCTTTTCTCTCTACTCTCCTATATAAATTTCTTCTCTTTATTTTTCTCCTACTAAGAAAATATTTGTAGCATGAATTCTAACACTAATTTTCTCTTATTACTTGAACAGTACACACTAAAAAAATACTACCCGTGGAGTATGTGCAATTTCATGCTTCACAACTTTCTAAATTTATTTTTATTTTGAAAAGTAATTATAGAAAAAATAAATAGGAATTGCAAAATATCTTAATTTGATTGGAAGAATAGTTACGAGTAATTATAATAATGATCATCAGTATTTAAAAATCAGACCAAATTTGAGAATTTTCTCTTTTAGCATTGTAGAAAAAATAAATAGAAAAAAGACATTTTATTTTGATCAAGAGAGTAGTTAAGGGTATTTTATGTAGGGATGTTTATGGTTCAATTAGCCAAACCAAAATTCTAAAACACAAGCCCAAACAAAATAGAAAATTTCAATTCAAAGTTTTTGTAGATTGAAATTGATCTAAATTCATTGGCTAATCATTAATCCAATTAGACGAGAGAACGATTTTATTATAAGATATAGGCCAATTCTTGCGTCACATATTTTAAAAAAAATTAGATCTTTTATTTATTTTTGATTTAGTGCGTACTATCATACTTTATTTATATAAACCAATCACCAAAAAATATTTGTACATTCTATTTTTTAACATTAGGATATATTACATGTATTGTATATAATACAAAAGGAAAAATATATTGACCTCCTTTGAGATTTGGTAAAAATACACAGGTTTCAAAAATTTTACTTACCTTCCTTAAAATTTAAAAAATTTCATATACCTCCCCTAACATTTAGTTTCTGTGATGCTTATATCCTTACTAAGTAGTCTTTCTAACAAATTTGAGGGAGATCAGTGTCATTTTTTGGCTGACCTAAAAGGACCAAACAGAACCAAGGTATGTTAAAACCTCAAGACAGATCTCTAGGATTTTAATAATGTATGGTGTAATTAGAGTGCTAGAGCGCAGGCCATTGCATAAAAACAAGTTTGTTCATATCCATATAGACACAAAAAATGGTAATCAATACTTGACATTGTCATTCCAAAAGAGAGGCTACATTAAAATAGTCACCTCTACTGAAAATGGGCCTTTTTCAAAAATAAAAAACAGGGGTGAAAAATGAGAAATGGAAATCAAACAATCTGTAGATGGCCCTGAATACCAATATCAACAAGAACTGCAATCTAAATGAGTCTTCAGAAGAGACTCAATATTGCACTGTCGACCGTGTACAATATACAAAGGTACTTAGAGAGTTAAAAATTATCCAAAAATCCGAAGAATGCATAGAACAATGAGGGGGAAGAGTTTCAGAAGCTGCACCAACAGAGTCTCCATCAGAAGTTGGGCAATGCCCGCAATCTACTTTCCGAGCAAACGACGGCCACGTTGATTAGCACCTTTAACTCGGAAATTTAGCTCGTCCACATCATCTTGAACATGATCCAGAGCATTGGTTTGTCTGCAGTCATACAAGAGTTCGTAAGTACAAATATTCTGACAACCTGGAGATGAGACGACCAACACGGACCATAGCATCGGCCCAACAAATCATTCTTCACTTTCAGGAAATAAACACAAAAGATATTGGAGTCCAGTTAATAAAATCAACAGAACCAACCTTTCAATCTCAGATCCCATGTCGACAGCCATTACTTTAAGCTCCCCCAAAAGATTACTTAAATCTGAAAGTGCATCTTCTTGCTTTGCCTTTTCCACCTGTTTTGGCATGATCCCAAGTGAGCAGTGATAATAAGAATGCAAATCAATCAATGAATGATCAAAACACATAAAAATCACAAGAAAGCCAAAAACTATTCAACAATTTCCACAGCATTTGAAAATAAGAATTAGTCCTAAGATGATCATAAATGATTAAAAAAGCATCTGCACAGGCTCCTGAGAGTTGCATACTTCTGTGTTACAACCTCCCGTAGGCTCTGCCAGCTGAGCAAGCTGGCAACTGCAAATGATCTTAGCTAAGGGTCAAGAAAGAGGTCATTTTACATGCCTTATTAAACTTAGGATAAAACTTTCGTTCTTTCAACATCCACTTGTTATCAACTGTCTTCCAATAATCATAAATACCGATGTTATAAAAGCGAAGGCATAAGGCGAGGCATAAGCCTTAAGGCGTAGGGGGCTAAGCCTTTTAAGAATTTTTTTTTTTAAGATAAAAAATGTAAATAAATTTTATATATTTTAAAAATAAGGAAAAATTAAGAAAATCACAAATATAATATGAGAAAGAAAAATTATATACACTTTGCAAACTATTGGTTGGCCATTCAAAAATTACTAACTTGAATACATGACAAAAATCATGACAAGAGATAGCAATACTGTTACAAGGTTCAAACTGCTTTCATGGTCCTTATACAACTCTGTTATTTTGGAAGGATTGTGGTTATAGAGTTCTAGAAATCAACTCATATTATGATTCCCTTTATACAAACATGTAGTTAAAATTTTTTAACCAATTCTTACTTGAGAATCACACACCCAAAATGCATAAACTCAATTGAAAAGGGGCAAAAGGCATGCCTTTTGTAAAAATGCGTTAGCCTCAGCATAAACTGCGTTAGCCTTCTTGAAATTTGATATTTTAGATTGAGCCTCGAGGCATTTTAGGCATGTCGTGCGAGCCTTTTAAAACACTGATAAATACAAACCTCAACTTTCTGCAGTGCATCAGTTGGTTCAGGAGGTGGTATTCTGGAATTTGACTGTCCCTTGGGCACAGGAGGTAATCCCAACCTCTCCCTCTGCTCCACGTGGCTACCCTTTCTTTTAAATGAATCGTCTGCAAAAATCATCAGTGTAAATCAATCCCTCGTAAGCCCAAATCCTTCCTAGCCAAGTTGTAATTATATGTTCTCAAATTTTTTTTTTATTTTTTGTTTTTTGGCATAAAGGTTTACCAAGAAAAAAAAAAAAAAACAAACAAACAAATGAGCCCTGGAGAGTAAAGATAAGAGGCAAGAAAAACCTCTGGTAATAACAGGCCCTCTAATTGGACGATTCTTCTTTGGCTTCCAAGTCTTGGAGAAGATGCCTCCAAGACTTCCCAGGAGCTTCTCACCCTGAAATCAGAATTAAATAATCATTGAACTGTCCCTTGGAATACAAATACCAGTAAAAGAAATCCAGAAAACAACTTCCAATGACAAAGGAGTCACTGTTCTATAGAAGCAATATTTTCTAGGTCAATTGAGAAACACTATGATGGTAGACACCATCCATCAAATTGTATCCACTTGACCAATATTTAATCAAGAATATCACACTCAAAAAAATTTCTAAATGGCAAGTCCCAACCATTTGGGACATTTTTCATAGGCCACATGCAATGATGTTACAGTCAAATATATGGAAAAAAAATTTCATAAGATTTTAAGTAATAAACTAATATTAGGTGGTTGTATGTCAGGGGCCGAATATTTCACAACTTTGTGAAGGACTATGTGACACTAACAAAAGTACTCTTGTTTAACTAGCCCGACTAAAGTTTATCAAAATTTACCAATAAAACACTTTCATTGTCATTCAAAGAAATATGGGCGGAAGCATTAAACAATTCTTGAAAGCAATGGCATGCAAGCGATAAACATTGAAGCAACGTAATTTATTAAGCAACATCTCCGTTAACAATGTGTATCTAACGAAGGAGGCAAGTAGGCTAAACACTTTTACAATGACTAGTGAGTTTTACAAGTTGATGGGAACTCACCCTCCCCTAAAGAGCTTTCTATGCAATTCTCACTCTGGCACTAGAAAACATCAATGTGTCTCCCCTTTTCAGCATAGGGAAAATCTATCTCTGAAAAATAATCTTGCACTAGTATATATATGATGGAAACCCATCCCAAGCACATGAGACAAGCGGTCACATGCAAACATAATGCCTTGAACAAGCTTGGCTCATGACGCTCCTCGATTAATGCGGTCAACATCCTCATAGACTTTGACACTAGGTAATCTTCAACTTTGCCCATGAACTGTTGCATATCCTTCCCAAAAACCTAGCTGATTTCTTCGTTGCCAAGGTCTTTCCACTTCACTAAGAATTTCTGCCGCTTCTTCTTTAAGGATGTAAACTCGTTGTCTACGAGGATGTCTTCAACTTCTAGTCTGTCGGGTTGGTTGCACCGTCTTCACTTCTACTTTGGTTGACTGACTTCGGCTTAGATCTTAGGTGTTGGCGTTGAACAGCTTGAGGCAGCTGACGTGAAACACAGGATGCACTTTCATGCAAGTCGAAGGGTCAAACTTGTATGAGGTCTTCCCAACTTTGGCCAATATGGGGACTAGTACTTCATATTTACGAACTATTCTCCTTCAACCTGTCAAATACCTTCCGTAGTTGCTCTTTATATTCCTCCAGAGTGACACTGTACACAATAATATCATCCAAGTACACCACAACAAACTAGTCAAGTTACTCATAAAATACCTTATTCATCAAGGTACAGAATGTCGCAAGCACATTCGTTAATCCGAATGACATCCCCAAGGACTCATCCCCATACAGGTGTGCGCACAAGTCGTATTTGGTTCATCCCCATCAGCTATTCTCACCTAATGGTAGTCTAACCTTAAGTCAAGTTTGGTGAAGTACTTTGCATGTCTCAACTGATCAACTAGATTAACAATCAACGAAATAGGATAATTGTTGCCCACTAACACCTTATTGAGTGCACAGTAGTTTACACACATGCGCATGCTTCCATTATGTTTCCTCTAAAAACAACACTAGTGCTCTGAACGGTACTTTGGAAGGACAAATATATCCCGCTTCCAATAAATTATCAAGTTGCTTTATTAGCTTTTCTAGCTCTAGAAGCTTCATCCGCTATGGCCCCTTAGCAGGTGGCTCCACTCATGGGAACAACTGGATCTCATGCTTCACAACCCATCGTGGAGGAAAGTTGTGAGGTAGCACATCCAACATCACCTCCTTGTACTCATCTAACAAAGCTTGGACAGTCATAGGTACCAACTTTTGGCCTACTTCTTCATCTACCACCACTATAACGAGATACATCTGTTCACCCTCCTCAATCCTTTCTTTAGTTGTATGGCAAAAAGGAACTTTTCATCGTCACCTTTCTTTGCAACATCTTGCATTATGCAAAGGTAATCTCCTGTCAAACACAGGAACTAGATAAAGGCATCAACACTACCTTAGTCTCCCTTCGGAATTTCATTCCCAAAATGACTTGAAAGTCATCTAACGACACCACTGTGAAATTCGCATGTCTTGCCCACTATCCAAGGTTCATAGGGACTTGTTTGGCTACTCCTAGAGTAGGCTAGGCAACAGAGTTCACCGCTTTCATGCATCTTGAATCCTTCTCCAAGGATAAGTCTCTCCTTGCTTCTGCTTGTGAAACAAAATTATAGGAGGCCCCAGTATCAACCATAGCACAGGTGCTCTTCCCATTAATCCACAAGTTCACAAATATTAACTCTTTCGCCTGTGTAATTTTTGGTTCTTTTGCTTGCCTCTCCAATGCATTCACTAGCCGCATTGCACCCATCCTCAAGATATCCTCATCATTCTCTGGTGCCCCCTCGGCAATAAAATCTTGTAAGACATTAAGTGATGACTTGTGAAGGCATTCAGCAACTTTGTGCAGGCCTCGACATAAGAAGCATGAAATCTCACCCTTACCATTGGGTGCGTTGGATGCTCGAGATGACAAAGCTTCCTTTGAAGTTAATGTTTTATTGTTGGCTCCCCCACTTTTGGTTTACCCTTCTTGAAAGATTTTTTGTTGTTTCCACCCACACCACTCTCTTTGGAAAAATCGAAATTATCTCCAGCGTAATCAATTAAACATTCTGCGACAGCTTGTGCGGTAGACAAGTCTTGAACTCTTTTTCTATGAAGTTATGTTCTTGCCCACGGTTTCAACCCCTCAAGAATATAGAAAATCTTGTCCTTCTCCGACATGTCCCGAATATCTAACATCAAAGCAAAAAATTGCTTCACATATTCCCTAATTGACCCAGTATGCTTGAGGTCTCAACTTTCTTCTAGCATTGTACTCAACATTCTCAGGAAAGAATTGGGCCTTAAGTTCTCTCTTCAAGTCTACCCAACAATCAATAACATAATGTCCATTCTCAATTTCATCGTACTTAATACGCCACCACAATTTAGAATCACCAACCAAGTGCATTGTTGCAGTATTCACTTTCACCTGTTTTGAGTCCGTCCTCATAGCACGAAAGTACTGCTCCATATCAAACAAGAAGTTTTCCAACTTCTTGGTATCACAGGCACCCCCATACGTCCTAGGTTTTGGTACCTTGGTCCTGCTAAACTTCGGAAGGTTAAAGTTTACCATAGCAAGAACCATTATATTAACCTTTAAGGTCAGATAAGCTATCTGAGCCCGCAAGGTCTCTACATCATGGTGAAGGTAATTTGACAATTCCACCATGGAACCTTGTTGATGTTTTTGTGATCCCTCTAATTCATCAACACGTTGAGTAAATCAGGCCATCTCTATGGCCACATTGTTGGCTGCCATCTTAGCCTATGCTTCTAGCACACCAATTCTCTCAACATTGGTCGACATGGTCACTTACCAAAGCTTTCCCAATCCCACAACAAAGGCAAACAAATTCACATAGCAATTACCCGAGCTTTTATACCAGGTGTCACAAACCCAATATTTCACACCTTTGTGAAGGACTATGCGGCCCTAGCTAAAGCACTCTTGTTTAACTAGCTAGCCTAAAGTTTACCATGATTTACCAACAGAACACTTTCATTGTCATATAAAGAAACATAAGCAAAATTATTAAGCAATTCATGACAGCAAAGGCACGCAAGCGAAGCAACATAATTCATTAAACACCTCCTCCATTAACAATGTGTGTCTAGTGAGGGAGGCAAATAGGCTAAACATGTTTACAATGACTAGTGAGTTTTATAAGTTGAAGAACACTCATCCTCCCCTAAAAAGCTTTCATCTTGGCTTGTGATGGAGAGCTTGTTATAGTCCCATATCAAATGTGTACTAGGGAATCTTGGACTTATAAGGATGGTTTAAGCTCTGACTATGTGAGGCACCTTTTAAAAGACAAATCTGTGAGGCCAGTGGGCCAAAGCAGACA
This sequence comes from Malania oleifera, assembly GCF_029873635.1. Taxonomy (NCBI): domain Eukaryota; kingdom Viridiplantae; phylum Streptophyta; class Magnoliopsida; order Santalales; family Ximeniaceae; genus Malania; species Malania oleifera. The sequence continues at coordinate 140,678,968 of NC_080418.1, forward strand.
ATACCTCACCGTTGTTGAGCCCAAGACCATTACATTTGGTATCAGAACCACCTTGAGGGTACTATCATGTGGGTAGATCTTACACAGAGGTGTAAGCCACTCTGACAAGGGCATCAGAGATCGGACTAGAGAGTCAATCACGATCCCACATCAAATGTGTATTAGGGAGATATTAGGATGGTTTGGGATCCAACTATTTGAGGCGCCTTTTATAGGACAAATTCGTGAGACTAGTGGGTCAAAGTGGACAATGCCTTACTGGAGCTCAAGCCATCCTTATAAGCTCAAAATCTCCCTAGTACACATCCAATGTGACTGTCTTAGGACTGATTCCGGTGAGGTATTGTCCACTTTAACCCACTAGCCTCATAGGTTTATCCTATAAAAGATGCCTCACAATTCACATAGTTGGAGTATAAACCATCCTTGCAAGTCTCAGATCTCCTTAGTATACATCCAATGAGGGACCGCGACAGGCTCTTCCATCTGATCTCTGACGCCCTCATCATAGCGACTTATACCTTTGTGTAGGAACCACCCACATGACAGTACCCCCAGGGTGGCTTTGATGCCCAACTTTGGTGAGGTATTGTTCACTTTGGCCCATTGGTTCTTGGGTTTGCCCTATAAAAGGCGCATCACATGGTTGGAGTCCAAACCATCCTTATAAGCCCAAGGTCTCCCTAGTACACATCCGGTGTGGGACTGGTGACACTGTAGGAGGATAAGTGAATTGAGAGATGAGGAACAAATAGAATCCTATCTAGAATGTTCTATTTTATGACAATTGAAGTCTAGTAGTAAAGAAGAGCGCTCTACAGCTAACTACATAGAGCAAAAAAAGGATCAACAAGACAAACATGAATCATAAAGCAAACTAAGTAATTAATTGAATCGACCAGGTACATACATCATTTATGAATCATCAAACCTCTCTGGAAAACATATATCCCATAATTAACCAACAATAATAATTACTTGCAATATTAAGCCACTTTATATGCACTCTTTTTAGAAAGTTGTGAGATTCATCCGTAAAAAATATCATGAGATGATAAAATGAAAGCAGACTTTTAACATTCTTTAGAGAGATAAGAATTAATATTATTTACAGAAAAACCTGCGTCCATCAAAGGATATTGAGCATATTTTACGCTAATATTTGGCAACTAAAAAGCAATTACGGTGGCTTGAATCCTAATCCTTCTATTCGTTCAAATTCCTTTATTTACTTTTTTTTTTTTTGGAAGAGAAGAGAGGGGGAAGGGAAGCAGCTAATAACAAGTGAAAGTAAGGTACATTAAATTGCACAATCAGTCCTTAACTTTTGGCTCGATTGTACTTTAATCCCTGATGCTTAAGTTTCAGCATTTGACTCCTTTAACTTACAAATGATGTTATCCTTGATCATTAAATTGCTAACAGACATTTGCCTACCCAATAAACACGACCAGGAATACATGAAATTACTTTGTTACCCTCTGAGCCACAAAAGATACCAAATCTAAACTTTACCCCAAGGTGGTGAAAGTGCTCAGAGGTGCCACACAATAGGGCAGCTGGATTTGGAGGTATTATTTTGTGTTTTTGGCACCTTAGAGGGGGGGGGGGGGGGGGCGGGAGAGGGGGGAAGGTGTTAATTATAGGATTTTTGTCACATGTTGGTTACATGGGCTAATGCTTGTTATCCAATTGGATGCTTAGGGGTGACTGATGAGATTGCAACTCACTTGCAAGTGGAGGGAGTTAACTGCCAAAAAATAAATATCAAGGATTGAGGTGCAATTTGGAAAACCATTGAGGAATTTTGCAATTTACCCTTTAGGTAATAGCAAAATTGTGCTCATACAGGAACAGGATCAAATAGGATGTCTAAGACATTTTGGGAAATTACCTCCTCCATTCTTAAATAAAAATGAACAACCAACTCCAACCACTTACATTCAAAACCAATTCATCATTTCTTGTTTGCCGCTTTGAAAACTACTTAAAACTACTTCAATGCCCAGAGTGTAGGCAGAAAGCACTTTTTATAAATGTAAATGCAACATGAATTATGGTAGCTATATACCAGGTGCAGGTGCAGTAGAGAAGGAGAGTGGCTAACTGGCTATGGTGCTAGGGAAAGGTGGAAGTAGTAGATTGGTATTGTTGTAATATTGGCATTAAAAAGTGATGATGGAGGATTGCTTGCAAATAATTCTAGGCGATCATATTACATTTGAAGATGTAAAATTGGAGATTTTGTTTTGAATTAGTAAATATACATATTTTCAGAGTTTTAGTTAGTTTAGGTTATTTTGAATATTTTAGATACTTTGGGGTTATTTTGCAATTATCTTTTTTAGTTTTAATATTGGGTGCAATGTTACATGGAAGGTAGAAATTTCTGGTTCATGGAACCAGAACGGGATTGCTGTATGATACATGCTCTAAAATGTGGAACATGAGGGGCGTACTTACATAGATATATTGGTGAAAAATGTTAATGGAACTTGTATATTTTAGAGAGGGTATTGAGGTGTTTTGGAATCTAGAAGAGATTTTCTTTTGTGAAATAGATTAATAATGACAGAAAAAAGAAGTACTATACGATAACTACAGTTAGAGATTGGAGGGCAGCATTCTTGTAGTCATTTTTTGTTTTTTTGTTTTTTTTTTCTTTCCTTTTCCTTTTTCTGTACTTCCCTTCCTGATTACAGGTTTTTCTTCTGTTTTCCTAGTTTGATGCGAAGGACTCCTCGTCCTCTAAATCATGTACTCTGAATTTCAGGTTTAAAACATTGTTTTCTTCTTCTATCAAAAAAATAAGGATGGAAAATAGAAGTCTATATGCTACACCCAAATTTAACAATAAAAACTATGTCATGTGAAAAATATTGAATTAAAACTTTGGATTGTTAGATTTAGTGTTATGGAATAAAACTGTACCATGTTTCAGAACTTCTATACCAATTTTTGGTTTGCTAGGGTGTTAAGAGTTTGTTAGAATACCACTTCACCTAAAAGCTTAACCTGTTAAGTTGTGAGCCACCAATTTATATCAAGCCTTAACACTCCCCTGATCACACAGCCCAACAGCACATGGAAAGATAAACACACGATAAATAATACCAATTACAGGGAGTATAATAATTTTTAAGCAATACAAAATAAACGCAGGCAATGAGACTAGAACCCAGGACCTCCTGATAAACTAATTTTGATACCATGTTAGATTTGGGCCAACAATGTATACCAAGCCTTAACATTCCCCTGCAAGAGCAGCTCGACAGCATGAGAAGAGATAATCACACAATAAATAACACCCATTCAAGGGAATACAATAAATTTTTAAGCACACGTGATAAATGTGGGCAACAAGACTAAAACCCAGGACCTCCTAGTAACCAGCTCTGATATCAATGTTAGATTACCACATTACCTAAAAGCTTAAGCTGTTAAGTTGTGGGCAGATAATTTATATCAAGCCTTAACAATTTTCAGGTAAACATAGTTGGGTGCATAAGTAGTTTGTGTATTGTTCACTTCCCCTCACTTTTGAGCATCATATTGCTCAAAAATTTTTGCAACACCTCCACCACCATCAGAGTAGGGACCCCAAAAATGCCCTCCAAAGTTTCATCACCATCTGACAACTGGAGAGCTCCCACGCCCTAGCCCAAAATTTCCCATCATCGCACCTTCAAAATCTCAGCCTTGCCAGAGTTTTACGACACGCCACAACTACCATTGAATTTGCCAACCCCCACTCTGTCTAAAGCTAAAATACCATTGTCGGCTGCCTGCACACAAGCAATGCGCATGCAATTAACTTCCTAAACCTGAGTAATTGACCTGCAGAGTGAGGATTTCATTCCAGCCATGATACTTTGAATTCTTTTACAATAATTTGATTTTATAGTAAGAAATTGGACTGCTATTATACCATCAGCATTTTGAAATCCTCTACTGCCACCACTCGAGATTCTGACTTAACTGAACTCTTTGTGGGAATTTATTTGAGATATTCAGAATTATTATTGAGATAAAAAAGGAGTAGAACTGGAAGTCAGTTTTCACAATATCTTGTAAGATGGATTAGGGAAATGTTGCATGATCTTCCATGTTTTGTCTAGAGGATATTTTTTGTTCAATGGTAATTTTTCCAAGAGAGAATTCATAAAATGAATGTCTTATCTTGACCTTTTTACTATGAATCAATGAAATACCAAGAAGGACAAGATTTGCATCTTATAAGCTGTTGGCTGTGCGGCTAAGTGGAGGGATAATGCAATACATTTGAGGACAGCAAGAGTCAAATTTTTTTTTGGTTTAGAATGAAAAAGTTTTTCAATATCATAGTTTTTCCCTGACATTCATGACAAGATCTTCCTCAATCTCAAGAGCCAAGAGTTCTTATATTAGGCAACATGAGCTCCAAATCTCATAGCAGACTATTGAAAAACAGGTAATTGTTGGTATGCACTACACATAAGATCACATAAAACAACAGTCAGGGTTTTTCCCTGGCCACTTGGGGTTCATGTTTTAGCTTCAACCACTTGAGTATCATCATTGTCATATTCTTTTTCTACAACCATGACCTGGCTAGGACATTCTGCAGCTAGATGTCCAAAACCTTGACATTTAAAGCATTTGAGTGATGGTTGGCTCTCGAAGCTGTTTTGAAATGCTCATGAGTCTTCCAAGAATAATAGCTTGAACACCTTTACCTACCCACTTTCTCGACTGTCTTCTCTCATACAGCTCCACTAGTGCTTTTCTCAAATCAAAGGGATAATGTAGCTCTAGGAGGATTGTTTTGCATATCCTCCTCAATCTGAGTGGCAACTGGTACTGCATCCCCAATTGTATTGAGATGATATGCAGCAAGTTTGCAGGCAATAGCTAGCTTCAACCTTTTTTGTACAAAGCTATCATCACATCCTCTTTCCATTCTATATCAGCAAGAGTAGCCAAATGACAGAATCTACTAGTGTACTCCATCTCTGTCTTTTCTTCTTTCTTCAAATCGAAGAGTTGGAGATGAACAAGCTACTAATAATTGGGAGGCACAAATTGCTCCTACATGGCTCGCTTGATCTCATCCCACGTTGTAATCTCACCAGATCTTCTTCTTCTAAAGATATCCTATTGTTTAATCCACCAAACTCGAACAGTTCCCTTCGATTTTGATTCAGCTAAGTACAACTTTCTAACCTCATTCATTTCATACCATCGGAAATTGTACTCCAAAAAATGCGCCCAATCATCAAATTCATCAAGAGAACCACCACCATTAAAAACTGAGACTTCTAGTTTAATTCCCTTACTCAAATAATTATCGGCCTTCACACAACTCAAAAGTGTGAGGCACAACAGCTATTCCACCATCTTGTTTTGTAGGAAATTCCATGGGCCAATTACCTAAGGCTGCAACTTCGGTTGTTAACCTATTCAAAGCATTGGTAATAGTCTCCACCGCATTTTCCATGTTTTGTACCCTGCCAAATTACAATTCCACCTTTGCAGACAATTCGACATTGATCACCATGATGCAATTATATATCACCAAGGTTTCTTAATCCCTTTGCAAACAAGCCTCATTAATTCATGCAAACCACAAACTTCACTCTCAATTATTTAAGAACAATCTTCAAGTACCTTTAATCTTGAGTATCACACAAAAATAAAATGAATCACTAAGAAAACTCACAAATGCAGTAAAAAAACCTGATTTTCAATGCTGCAGCGACAATATCTAGTGTATGGTTCCAATTTATCGCGCTTGCTTGCAATATATTGTATCCACAATCAAAATATCTCCTTGCAGGTCAAAATATCACAAAGGAAACCCAAAATATTGTGGCTGGGCAATTTCTTGTGAGACTGGAAACAAGAGGACAGTCTGGCAGACATTCTCATTTCCAGTCACCACCGCATGGGAGGTGTACTACGCGGTGAGGCCCCTCTGGGGATGAAACTCCAGCTACTGGTAGATCAGGGGCTCATGAGTCTAGTGGTGGTGGCAGTGGGATGGGTGGTGTTGCACAATGGTGTCTAGAAAGTGGAGTTGAACAAATGGGGACAGCTGAAATTTCAGAAGTTCAGAACTGTTTTCTTGTTTTTTTTCCTCCTTTTCCTTTACAGAAATTTCGGGGAAGAGAAGAATCAAGAGAGAATGAAGGAATAGGAACAGACAGAGAAGACAACACAAGAAGGAAAAATAAAGGCGAAAAGAAGAAGAATAAAGAAGAAGCAGCAGAAAGGGAAGGGAAGTTACACAACTGTGTGAGAATGAAGAAGAGAAGGCTAGGGGGAAGAAGAAGAGTGAAAGGGAAAGATGAGGGAATTGAAATGGAAGAATGAGATCGTGGTTGGGCTCTAATACCAAATGATGCAAGGCCAACATCAAGGATCTGCAGCCATGGGAGAGATTAGAAGAAATTGAGGAGAGGAAGGAAGAGGAAGGGAGGAGAGGGGAGATACAGGGGGAACTCACATTCACAATTCAATTCAAATTCAAAACCAATTGTCCACAACATGGCTTTTACACACTATTTATAAGAAAGCTTCGTCACATGAAATCACACATAAATCCTTAAAACTACATTACAACACAAACATACCCCAAGATTACACATACTATAAACCAGCCCCCAACATGCATAATCCCGAGAAAAGAAAACTAAAGACACATGATTAAACAACTAACTGAGCACATTTGGGTTTACGACCCAATAAACCATTGACCCTATTCTTTGACATAGGCCTCCAAATTGGGTCAAATAGATGCATCCAAATACCCATTCTCGTCCTACATCATAGTTGCATGTCAGCTGCAATTGCACCAAAGACACATAATTAAACAACTAACTGAGCACATTTGGGTTTAGGACCCAATAAACCATTGACCCTATTCTTTGACATAGGCCTCCAAATTGGGTCAAATAGATGCATCCAAATACCCATTCTCATCCTACGTCATAGTTGCATGTCAGCTGCAAATGCACCATATGAAATTACAAGTTGAATGGCTCATGGATATAAATTCTTGCTTTTGTTGCGCCATTGTAAAAGTGGAGGTCAAGTTCTCACTAACAAGGGGAGTTTAATAGAGGATCACTTGCAGATAATTCTAGCAATGGAAGATTTAAAAAATAGGGATTTTGTTTTAAATTAGCAAATCTAGACGTTTTATTTTTAGTTAATTTTGGGTTATTTTCAATATTAGGCATTAATTTGTACTTATTTGTTTTGTTTAAATATTGGGTGCATAAGTTTGTGTATAGTATGGTCTTCAGACAGTTATTATCTGAATTGAGTCTGATTTTTTCCCTCCCTCTCCAATGCAGCCCTCTCCCTCTTCTATCTTCCTCCTCCTCCTTGCTTCTTCTTTCTTCTCTGTATTTCTTCATTGTCCTGCATCAACGAGCTTCTTTTGGTCCTCTCTATACTTTGGCATTATTCTATAATTATCTGTTTTATTTTAAGGCTGGGTGTATAGTTTTGTATATTGTCTGGTGTTTAGACAGTTATGATCCAAATTCAGACTGGTTTTTGTTGTGTTTTTGTGGTTCTTATACTTTGTGGAGTGCATAGACAAAGGGAAGGAAAACAAATGTTGAAGTCATTGGTGCTGTCCAGCAGGCAATCGTCGACGAATGGGCCTCATTCGTCGACGAGTGAAGATACCGAGAGCAGATAAAATTCAGACATTCAGAAATCGTCGATGAATCAGGCCCATTCATCGACGAATGGACACTAATCATCGACGAATGGGCCCTATTCGTCGATGAGTGGACTCGGGGCTGCGATGATGATTTCAAATTTTGAATGTGAATGTTAGGACAGTTGGGTATTCAGAGGGAAACATCCATGGGGGTCGTTAAATATGTCATTCTGGGCATATTGTGAGAGAGGGAGAAAGGTGAGAAGGAGTGAAGATCATTGAAAATCATTGTATTGTATAATTTGTGATCTTCATAGTGAAATCTTTCCCGATTGCTCCCGTAGATGTAGGCTTTGCTAAACCTCGTAATTCCTAGTGTTGTTGCTCTTATTATTGCTTTCTTTATGTCGCAATGGTTGGGGAAATATTATGTATACACCATTTAGATTGTTGCAAGTGTATGTTTGATCCTTTATACAATATACATATTCCGCTTTGCATTGTCTGAGAGGCATTATTTCACAACAATTGGTATCAAAGTGAAGTTGTAATGGCCTCTACATTGAAGGATCTCTTGGTGCAGCAAAGTATGGTGAAAGTTTTATACATAATTCAACCAGATAGCATAGATGCTTCGACTTGGAATGAATTGGGAGCAACGGAAGTATCAACCTTTTGACTTTGTTTGACTAATGATGTGTTGTATCACGTCATGAATGAGGATTCTCAGACATTAGTTTGGCAAAAACTAGAATGCCGATATATGTCTAAGGGTTCGTCAAAATCTACAAGTGTAGTGGAGGAAAATTCAAAATGTAGTGATGGAAATATGCTGTGTGTTTTATCAAGTTCGGAGTGCTTCACGGGTGATTCTTAGATCTTAGATACCAGATGCTTTTATCCTAGAAAAATAGTTTGACATCTACAGGTCAGTTTATGCTGGTTGTATTTTGATGAAAAATGATATTTCATGCAAAATATTTGTTATTAAAAATGTCAAAATCATAATGTATGATGGTGTTGTAAAAATCATATGTGATGTAAAGCACGAACCGGGTCTAAGGAAGAATGTTATTTCATTGGGTACTTTAGACCGTAATGGATATTGTTACAAGTCTGAATGTGGAGAAATGAAAGTGTGTGAAGGCGACTCGATAGTGATGAAAGGAGAAAAAGCAACGGGAAATATCTATGCACTGCAAGATGTTACGGTTGAAGGTGGAGCTGCAACTATTGAATCTAAGTCAGATATCTTGTGGCTTATGTGGTTAAAGCATATGGATGACTACATGTATTCAAATGTTTGGGAACCGATGATGATAGCATCAGGGGATAGACATATGTATTTCGTGGGTTTATCACGAAAGGTCTTGGTGTACTTGATGCAGTGCCTGAGGTGGAGAACCAAATCGGGAGAGAAATCCTCAAGTCAAACATTGGGACTAAGTACACCAATTTCGTTCAAGAAGTTTTGTGAGCAAGGCAGGTTATATGCATGGCTTGCAGGGTACTTCTTGGTGAAATCAATGGGTATGGCGCGTTTCTCATGTGACCGATCGTCAAAGGTATCGCTAGATGGAAAAGTTGAAGGTGAATTGTGGACAAGTTTTGCGATAGACTACTCGGCTATAAGTGGATGTCCACTGGTGCACTATTCTAGTGATGGAGAATCTAGACTTGATGTTATGTTCAGACACTACATCTTTTTGCGGTATAAGAAAGGTGGGTTCAAGCTGGGTCATTCTATGGAAAACAAAGGGGTGATCGAAGACATGACTTTTGTTGATGAAGTAATGGAGCAGCGTACTCAAGTAAAGGAAGAGAAACAATTGCTAGAAAATTGCAACAGCAGCAATCATGTTATTCAGGTGGAGTTAGGGACTCAGGACAAAAATGCAGGGAGTTCTATCTCGGGTCAACAGTAGCACAGTATAAATGGGCGTGTATCACGATATGAATGGGCGTGTGATGCAGGTAGAGCTACAAACTCAGGGCAGAGATGGCATTGGTTATATTGCATGGAGTTTCGTTTTGGGATACCAGCAGAATCACAGTGGGCCCATGTACACTATCAGACCACACTCAGGTATAAAATTGGCATTCTGGTGTTTCATGTATTCATTACTACCAGCAACAAAGTTTCTATTATTTTTCAAGTTGCAATGCATGGCAAAAGGAAAAATAGAAGGATAAGTGTTATGGTAGAGAAAATGGATGTATTGCATATGTACCAGGTGTGTGAGTTGGTGAGACTTCCAGTGTGAAAGAAAGTGATAGGATGCAATGGAGTGAAGTATCTGTTGTGTGTGAATGACATGTTATTGGCTGGAAAGGCTTTAACCAAGGCTAATAAGTTGGAAACTCTGTTGAAAGTGTTTGACATGAATATGTTGGGTAAGGCCAAGATGGGTTTTGGTTTGCTAATTCACATGTACAAAACTGCAGGGAGATTAGTGTTATCTCAAGGTGGTTTTGTGGACAAAGCTACAGGGAGATCGGAGTTATCTTAGGGCAGTTTTATGGATGGAACTACAAGGAGATTTTGTTTGCTGTCTCAAGGGGGTTCTGTGGAGAATCAAATTGGAAAGTCTACCGTTCGGTACCCAAGAACGGGCTGTGATGTCCGAGATATATCAAAGGTTCCCCATGATTGTGCAATGGGGTGTTTCGGCAAGCATCAGAGTGTACTGTCATTTTTAAGTTTTGTTGAAGACTATGCAGGGGGCTTTGGTGATATAAGACTTGCAGCAGCTTTTGTATTTACTGTTGTGGGATGGTCTTATTGGAAACCTAAGATGAAGTCTTCGGTAGTTGCATCTACAATTGTATCGGGGTTTCGAAGCTGCCATCGGCAAGTTCAAACGGCGTTGCTTGGACTTGGTATTTGTCTCCAAGTGCTAGAAAGGAGACGGTCCCAACTGAATGGAGCAATTAGATATGTTTTAAAGGTTCTCCTAAGGGGCGTATAATTGCCAAGGTGGAGATTATTGTGTTTTTGTAGCTCTTATACTTCGTGGAGTGCATAGACAAAAGGAAGGAAAACATATATTGAAGTTATTGGTGCTATGCAACAGGCAATCATCGACGAATGGGCCTCATTCGTTGACGAGTGGAGATGCCGAGAGCATATCAAATTCAGACATTCAAAAGTCGTCGATGAATGGGCCTAATTCATCGACGAATGGATACTAATCGTCAACGAATGGGCCCTATTCGTCAACGAGTGGACTCAAGGCTGCAAGGATGATTTCAAATTTTGAATGTGAACATTAGGACGGTTGGGTATTCAGAGGGAAATCTCCATGGGGTTGTTAAGTATGTCATTCTGAGCATATTGTGAAAGAGAGAAAGATGAGAAGGAGTGAAGATCATTGAAAATCATTGTATTGTGTAATTTGTGATCTTCATAGTGAAATCTTTCCCAATTGCTCCCGTGGATGTAAGTTTTGCCGAACCACGTAATTCCTGGTATTGTTGCTCTTATTATTGCTTTCTTTATGTTGCTATGGTTGTGGAAATATTTTGTATACACCATTTAGATTGTTGCAAGTGTATGTTTTATCCTTTATACAATATACATATTCCATTGTGCATTGTTTGAGAGGCATTATTTCACAACAGTTTTCCCCCTCCCTCTCTTGTGCAATCTGTTTTCTTCCTCCTCCCTTCTTTCTTCTCCGTGTTTCTTTATTGTCCTACATCAACTAGTTCTTTTTTTTTGGGGTCCTCCGTCTCTCTCTCTTGCTCACTAAAAAGCTTAATAAGTTATTATAGATGAAGGTACATGACATACTAGGAACATAATTGTAAGGAAAATAGATAAGACCTTGAGGAAGATACAAATTAAGCAAATATTCATTAAAAATATGAACTGAAAATCCTAAATAATAGGTCAAAAAAAACTATATACTATAGACGGTCAAACAATGTTAAACTACTAAAATAAAAGCTTAATTTTTAACAAAATGTCAACACTTGACATCCAATAACAACAGCAACGCTGCAACCACCACAAAGCCTTAAGGTCTACTACATTGGAACTGTTATATGAATCTTCTGTTCATTATTCTACTCAATCTAGGGCAACATCCTCCAAAAGTCAGGGGTTCATCATCCTCCATAACTACCAAAAACCCAAGTTTTCCTAGGCCTAGCCCTTCCACTGATACTGCATATTAACTCAATCAGAAAACTATGGTCCATGCTCAAATTTCCCACACCCTCTTAAGCGCCCTTCTCTTTTCTATTGTTCTATGGTTGCTACTCTTAACTTGCTAGATTTATCTTAGGGAGTTACAAATGCTCTGCATCTTAAAATTCTCATTTTAACTGCACTTAATCTTTCAATACATGTTGTTTTAGCATTAAATATGAAAAGGAAAGATGGGGGAATTGAAATGGAAGAATGAGATCGCAGTTCGGCTCTAATACCAAATGATGCAGGGGCAATATCAAGGATTTGCAGCCATGGGAGAGATTAGAAGAAATTGAGGAAAGGAAGAGGAAGGGAGGAGAAGGGAGATACAGGGGGAATGTGAATACAGGTAGAACTCACATTCACAACTGAATTCAAATTCAACACCAATTGTCCACAACATGGCTTTTACACACTATTTATAAGAAAGCTTCATCACATGAAATCACACATATAAACCCTTCAAACTACATTACAACAAAAACATACCCCTAGATTACACATGCTACAAACCAGCCCCCAACATGCATAATCCCAAGAAAAGAAAACTAAAGACACATAATTAAACAACTAACTGAGCACATTTGGGTTTAGGACCCAATAAACCATTGACCCTATTCTTTGACATAGGCCACCAAATTGAGTCAAATAGATGCATCCAAATACCCATTCTCGTCCTACATCATATTTGCATGTCAGTTGCAAATGCACCATATGAAAATACAAGTTGAATGGCTCATGGATATAAATTCTTGCTTTTGTTGCGCCATTGTAAAAGTGGAGGTCAAGTTCTCACTAACAAGGGGAGTTTAATAGAGGATAACTTGAAGATAATTCTAGCAATTGAAGATTTAAAAAATAGGGATTTCGTTTTAAATTAGCAAATCTAGATATTTTATTTTTAGTTAATTTTGGGTTTGTTTCAATATTAGGCATTGATTTGTACTCATTTGTTTTGTTTAAATATTGGATGCATAGGTTTGTGAATAGTATGGTGTTCAGACAGTTATTATCTGAATTGAGTCTGATTTTTTCCCTCCCTCTCCAATGCAGCCCTCTCCCTCTTCTGTCTTCTTCCTCCTCCTTTCTTCTTCTTTCTTCTCTGTGTTTCTTCATTGTCCTGCATCAACTAGCTTTTTTTGGTCCTCTCTATACTTTGGCATTATTCTGTAATTATCTGTTATATTTTAATGCTGGGTGTATAACTTTGTATATTGTCTGGTGTTTAGACAGTTATGATCCGAATTCAAACTGGTTTTCCCCCTCCCTCTCTCGTGCAGTCTGTCTTCTTCCACCTCCCTTCTTTCTTCTCCATGTTTCTCTATTGTCCTGCACCAACTAGTTCATTTTTATTTTTTTTGGTCCTCCCTCTCTCTCTCTTGGTCACTGAAAAGCTTAATAAGTTATTATAGATGAAGGTACATGACATACTAGGAACATAATTGTGAGGAAAATAGACAAGATCTTGAGGTAGATACAAATTAAGCAAATATTCATTAAAAATATGAACTGAAAATCCTAAATAATAGGTTAAAAAAAAACTATATACTATAGACGGTCAAACAATGTTAAACTACTAAAATAAAAGCTTAATTTTTAACAAAATGTCAACACCAGATATCCAATAACAACAGCAACACTGCAACCACCACAAAGCCTTAAGGTCTACTACATTGGAACTGTTATATGAATCTTCTGTTCACCATTCTACTCAATCTAGGGCAACATTCTCCAAAACTCAGGGGTTCATCATCCTCCATAACTACCAAAAACCCAAGTTTTCCTAGGCCTAGCCCTTCCACTGATACTGCATATTACCTCAATCAGAAAACCATGGTCCATGCTCAAATTTCCCACACCCTCTTAAGCGCATTTATCTTTTCTATTGTTCTACGGTTGCTACTCTTTAACTTACTAGATTTATCTTAGGGATTTACAAATGCTCTGCATCTTAAAATTCTCATTTTAACTGCACTTAATCTTTCAATACATGTTGTTTTAGCACTAAATATGAAAAGGAAATTCAGATGTCACTTGAAAGCATATATATATATATATACAGATATGAAAATCCAACTTTTCTATGTTATGGCACTCACAATGTAAATATTATCAGTCTAATATTTTCCCCCTCTTATAAAACATTGTTCTCCTCAGATTGTAGCCCAGATAAAATGATTTCAGCAAAGAAGAAAAACCATACCCGACTGAGATCCTGATCAATGTCAATTGCAACCATGTGGGTCCTGGTAATTTGCTCACCCTGGTGATGCAAGGTGACCAAAGTATTAGTAGCATCCTCTCTTATGTCCTCTGCAATCTTCAGGCAGTTATTGACTGTCTTTGTTGTCCCCTCAGCTTTATATACAGCATAGTTCTCTAATTCTTGCACACTTTGGTTCTCTAATCCTCCTGAGTCACGAAAATCATTCTTGTATTTGTTTTTTGCAGCAAAAGTCAGTGACTGTGGAGGTGAAGAAGAGGTTTGCCTTTCCTCATCGTCATCAAAAGGGTTGGTCTTAAAATTTGGCGTGACTACTGCAGGTTCTGAAGAAGCTCTTCTTGACGGATTGATGGTTTGCTTGTTATCTGACTCATTGTCGAAATCAAAAGGATTGGAGCTAGAAGATCCAGAAAATTTGGGATCAACTGAGTTCTGCTTAGAAACCTTATTCAAAGGAGATTTCTTAAAACCACGCATTTTTATTGCGCAAAAGGCTGAATTTGACCCCTCAGACAATAGGATAGAAGAGCCTGAAAAAGGTTAGAACAGCAAACTGCTTAAAGTGATAGAAATCAACAATGGTAAGAAAAAAAAAAAAAAACATCAATTTGCAAAATATGTTATTAATAAAAACAGCATCATCCTGAGTTTTGATGAGAATGGCGCCCACTTGGAAGTTGGTACCCTGTGCAAGCTCTTCTGGGGAGCTGCTATCTACCACACATGGAGGGCCAGAAACCCTTTCTATGATCACAAACCATTTCACATTGAAGCAGTTGCACAGGCCATATACAATTATGTAAAAACCAAATGTTGTGACATTAGAGGCTTTGCTCAGTTTTTCTGATCTCTTGTAACTGTTTTTCCTCTCTTTTGAGTTAACACACTCTTTATTACCTTTTTTCAAATGATAAAAAATAAAAATAAAAAAAATAGCATCATCTGAACCCAAAAAAAACAAAAAACAGAGTTTATTCAACAGTTCATGAAGTATTGCAAAGGATTACCCATAAACACCATAATATTCAAAATTCAACAAAACAACAATGTATATATGTATGAAGCAACAAGAATATGTTATCTCATTTCTCTTTTTTGATTGGTATTGTAGGGGTGGGGAAGCGATCAAACTCAGTAGCTGAATTAAGAAAGAAGATGAGAAAGTTCAGAAAGGGTGTTGAAATTTCCCAAAGATACGGAGATGATTGCTGAGAAATTGACGAAATTAAAGTCATACGCATCTTTTCTTTCCACTCCTGGAAAGTAAAGTTGCGCCAGAATATGAGAAAAGAAAAACTTAAAAGAGGGACAAAGGTTTGATAAAAGCGATTCTAAAGGCATATCAATAATCATATCCAACATGGATTAAAAATTCATACAAACCCATCGGTTCCGTTCGGTCGCTGAGATGCAGGGGGGGAAAGCTAGAAGAATATTTTGAGTCCTAAAATTTTAAGTGGTTTTAACTACAAAAACATATTCAAAAAAAGAAGTCAATTAGACTAAACGAAGTAGCTTTGCGATCTCGGTTTACTTGTTTTTACCTCGCATTTTCTCAGCAATTAAACAAAAATGATTTGGGGGAAAGCAAGCTGGAAACATAAGCTCACAAACAAATACAAATTACGCGAAATACCGAAACAGCAACTTGAAAAGAAGTTGGAAAAAGGTTTATATATATAAAACATATTAAAGGCAGGATAACGTATATACGGGTGTTACATAATTAACATTAAATCGTCAGAAACAATACATACGAAAAATATAATCTGCATTAACCGCAAGATGACGATGATGATGATGATGATGATGAACAATAAAAGAAATTTGCAGAAACCCAAATGGATAACACAAAAAAAGGTTCAGATTAAGAAGCAGAAACAGAATGAAAACGAATCGGCAGGTGAAGATAGATTCTGGGTACCTGAGATTCTCACAAGAACGAGAGATGATCTTGCGATATTCCGCAACAGGCGCAGAGGTTAATATGAGAGAAAGCGGGAGAGAGAGAAGACTCTGTGGGGTTTATGAGAGAGTCTCTCTGCAATTTCTTAGCGGTTTCTACTTTCCACTCTCAGAACTTTCCTCAAGCGTTGAACCGTATAACCATCTCCTTACGTCTCTCTCAATCAAAATCTCTCTTCGTGATTTGTTCTTTTCTGCGTTTGAACAAATCAAGGCAAACTTAACATATTCAGATTTCAGGATAACCCATGGGGTTGTTTATTTTGGCCGTGTAGCCTTTTGACTTTTCCTTTCTAGATGAAAGCAGTTTGATCACGTAAAAAGAAAGTGGATAAAGTCTATCACTATCGCGATGGAAAGGCATCGGTAAGTAAAACAGAGCATCGAAAGTTTAATTTCAAGTAAATATATTTACGGAACTAATAATACTTATGAATAGTGAAAGTTTACTTTATGAATCAGTAGGGACTATAAATGGTGAGAGCTCACTCCGTGAGCCAGCGGGAACCATAGATGGTAAGAGTTTTTTGTGAGCCAATGGAGACTGTAGATGATAATGGAAATATGTCCCAATAATTGGATTGTCCGAACGTCCAACTGATGTACAGAAGCCGTGTCCGCATCCGAACTTTACCTTAATCAGCGAGACTTGGGGGTGGAGGACGTTGATCCGTAAGTTTGGTATCATATCAGGGGGGTCTAAAAGGCTCGTTAGTGACTGAAGTTTTTATGTAATTAAAAAAAAAAAAATGGATAAAAAGTCTGTTTAGAACTTGGAGAGGGAAAAAATGAAAAATATTTAATTTTTTATATTTAATTATTAAGGAAAGAGGAAAAAAGCGTAAAGTTAATGAATAAAAATAAAATGTTATATAGCAGTAGTATTTTATTTTTATTTTTTAATTATAATTAAATAATTTTCTATTTTTAATAATGTTTGATATAGAGAGAACATATAGAATAAAATACATCTTTATTTTTTTTAATTATCCTAAATAAAATCTTTGATATAAATGGATACTAAAAGTATTTAAAAGGATTAAAATGGATATGCATTTTTAAAAAATATAATGCAATGATAATTTTATAATATTTAAAAATACTAAGAATAGCAATGGAATATAATAATTTATTTAAAAAAAACTAATTTTTAATTTTAAAAAAAACTAAGTTTTAATTTTTAAAAAAAATTATATTTTTAATTTTTAAAAATTGATATTTTAAAAAAGAAAAAGCTAGTTACCAACTTTTACTTTGAAAAAGAAAAAAATTGAGTTAAGAAAGTGATAAGCTTACATATATCATGATGTTGTAATTAATGATTTGATGATTAATGAGTAAGCAATCTCATAAATAATTATTAGTAATTATTAGGTATGCCGCATGTGTTACCTAACATTCTAATTGATATACTAAATCAAGAGTAATAAGATAGATTTGTAAATTGTAAAAAAGAGAAAAAATAGTGAAGGGAGATAATTTAGATATTTTATTTAATTTTATTTTTTATAATAGATGGGGAGATATTTTAGAAATTTAAATATGAAATTACTTTGTCAAATTATGCATTCATGCTTTGAAAATATTAATTTATAATTACTAGATAATAATTTGTAAATGCTATAGACACAGTTAATTATGGTATGTAGTTTTTATTTTCCATTCTAGCTTTTCAAAAAATTACAAAAAAATAAATTAATTTTTTACTTTTACAATATTTGTATGAAATAAAGGAATACAAATAATAGTTTTAATATAAAATAATTTTATTTCTCATTTTAAAATTTTTAAATAATTACAAAAAATGTCACCTTCTTTTATAATTTTAAAAATTGATACAAGAATGTTTAAAAAATATTTTATATTATTTTTTTAGATTTATAACTTTTACTTTCCGTATGGAATCCGAAATACAAATCTTAAACTTTAATTTGTGTTGATTATGTATAGATCTTTTTCTAAATTCACACAAATCCAAATTTGAACTCTAACATCAAAATCACAAATACTACCCTAAACAATTTTTGAAAAATAAAAAAATAAGTTGTTCTTCTTTTTTATAAACCCTTTCTTCTTTTGACGTTCTTCTTGGATTATGGTTTGTGACATTTTTCTTTTTAAGTTTTTTCTTTTTCAAAGCCCTCATGATTAAGCAAATCAAATCAAATCAATACTTGACTTTTGACAAATTCTTTTATTTTTCTCGACATTTGCCCCAAGCCCTCCTCCTCCCTCAAAAAAAGAAAAAAATTATTTTAGCATATGGCTAACAATACAAATTACAATATTGATTAATATATATAAATGAAATCTTTCTTAAAATATTTATGATAATTAGACTGTGCTTAAGAGTATAAATTTTGATTTTTGAATTTAAATTTGTTTATATTTAGACAAGATCCATAGAATATTGTACCATATTTTGTCTATGGAGCAATTTCATGCCCTCACAACGACATTTGAAGCAGACATTTTTGGAGCAATTTCTTGGAAGTTAACTATTAATTATAATAAGTTCTTAACTCAAAAAACTCTCTTCTTAATGAAGAAAGCAATCCCACCACAAACTATGACATAATGTATTTGTATTTTGTATTTTTAGGCATTTGTCATGTAAATAGTATTTGTGCCTTGAAAAGTCTTGATAATTTCATGCTTTTTCTTAAAAAATAATATCTTAAGTACGCCTTTATTCTTTTTCCTCAACATTTATGCTTTGCACTCCACTTTAGTGATCAAACATTTTTGTCTTTACCATTGTATGAAGACCTCATCATGTCTTTGAGAACTTAAATTATAGAAAAGCTTAGATTTTGATTTATAAGAATTAAGAAAAAAATCGTTACAAAACTATATTAAGTTTCCCTTAAATCCCACAAGTACAAACCTAATGTTTGAAAATAATGGTCTCAAAAACAATTTTATTAAGGTTGTGTTTGGAAGTATAGATTTTCGGTTTGAGTTTGAATTTATTTAAATTTGTATGAAATGCAATACAATTTTATATTGTATTTTGTTTAAATTTACATAAATCTAAATCCAAAACTCATGTAATATAATTTTGAATTATATTTTGTTTAAATTTATATAAATCCAAATCCAAAACTTGAACAAAATGAGAACAGAGGTTGGAGAAAAGAAGAATTGTTGGATTAGGGCAGAAGAATAGGAGAGTTTCTGAATACAAGGCTTTGTTCAAAACCAATCATTAATGAGTGTTGAAATTGGAAAAGTATTGAATTTGATAAGCACTAATAAATATTAAAATAAATAAATTCCAAAAGTCATGATAGTGTTTGATAATGCTTGTAAAATATGTTGTAAGGTTCTAAATAGGGTAAATATTCTATCCTTTCATAGTTTGTGGTGGTCTTATAGATGCATAAAAGTAATTTAAGTGTAGTTGTTATGCTATTTTGTCTAGATGATAATTTAATCAAAATATAGACATATTTTATCTTTGATCTTTTTATTTGTTATCAAAGCTCTTCAAAAATAAAAAATAGGCTCAAATCAAAATCTTTCCAACCTCTTCAGCAAGTTTGGACAATTTTTTTAGCCTCTTCTTACATGTAAACTTCAAATTTCATGGCTTTTGAATCGTTTTCATCAAATTTTTTGGGAAAAAAAAAAAAAAAAAAACCAAAACAAAATGCTTGTTCATTCAAATCGATTTGGATGTATTCATGGTCGATACATAGTCTTCTTTCGTCTTATTAGTAGCTCATCATCTCTCTTCCCTCTCTCACTTGAGCAAAAAGCAAGAAGTAATGAAGTTTTTCACTAAGTATTTGTCTTATATATATATATATATATATATATATATATATAATTTTTCGGCATCACAACATCATATTAAAAAGCAATAGAAAAATAAACAAATACAAACAAATATTCAAAACAAAAAACACAACGAAGCAAAATCTTGACACTTCAAATCTACCTTCATCACCTATATACTAAACATTGACACTTCAAATCTACCTTCATCACCTACATACTAAACATAAAGTCAATGACCCAATCCACTAAATTGACTGAATTCAAGGACAATTTAGTGGCCCAAACACAAATGAAGACAAGATATCATAAACATGCAACATTAGCATTTAAACATTATGACAGTTTATAGAACATCTAATTGCACACATTTCTTATCTAAAAGCAAATGCGCAGGCAAATATATGTATATTTAAATGCAAATGCAAACTCCCAAGAATCTCATCATTCCTAAAATATTTACAATTATAGGAAATCCCCCTTTCTAATTATCTTATTCCCCATTAAACTTTTCCATTGAAGTTGATCCCCTTTTGTCCTAGGTGTAAAAGGTTCCTCCAATTAGGCTCTTCAAATGCACCATGTGGCATTTTCACCTATTTGTCCCTAGTAGACTACCCTAAATGCCCCATTGTGGCTATTCCTTTGCCCTAGATGGATATATAGGATAGATTAGGAAAACAAGAATCAAGGGAATATTCTCCTATGCCATATACTCCCACCTTCCCCCACCCAATTCTACACTCTCATGCTTCCTCTCTTTTTTTTTTCTTTTTTTTTTTTCGGATTACGCACCGACTATCCACGTGTCCGTTTTACGGTTCATGTGACTAATCTTGCGCCCCTTAAAATTGACCCCATAACTCTAAATGGAGGGTAAATTTAGGAGTTCAGAGGTAGAAACGAATTTGGGAGGGTTTGAATACCTGATCTCGTGAGAGGCACTCCTGCAGCTCGCACTACCACTTAAACCACACTCTGGGGGTCTCATGCTTCCTCTCTTGGCCCTCCTTGCTATTGTCAAAACCCTTTCTGTTCTTTAACTTTCCATTTTTCACAATCTAAAACTCAATTTACACATGACTAATTTATTTTTGCCCATAATGATAAATGTAACTTTATACATGTTTATAATCTTTACATGTTTCATATTCATTCATACAAATGTGAGTTGCATGTACGCATAGATGTACTTGTTAGAATGTAAAATTTCTTTTAATGCAAATGAAGATACATAAATGCATTAATTTCTAGTTACAAGGGTAGAATTTATGTTTTTTTTTTTTTTTTCCTTTTCATCCCCTTTAGCATTTGTGTAAGTTTCAATGCCAAAAAATCACTAGAAGAGACAGATGTTAGAAAGGGAGAGTGCATAATTAGTGAGATACATACAATGAAAGAGTGCAGTAAGATCTCTAAGGGTTTGAGAGATAATATATTAAATATAAAGAGTTATAGAGAAGATAAATGTACATGCTTATGTTTAGTTTCAGAGTTTAGTGGAGAGTTAGAGAAATGAGAGAAAGGTTTGAGAATTAGAGGTTTCGAGGAGATGAAAATTTGGGAGAGCAATATGCTTCAGACTGAGTAAGACTCTTTTGAAATTTGAAAAATATTAAGAAAATAAAAGAAAAATATATGGTTCTACTTTTTCATATTTATTTATCAAGGAAAGTGAGAAAAAAGTAAAAAAAAAAAAAAATCTAAGCCAATAAACAAAAATATGATTTTACACATCATTAACTTTTGATTTTCTTATTTTAATTATATTAAAATAAATTTTTATTTTAATAGTGTTTGATATAAAGAGGAAATATAATGCAAAACAAAAAATTCTCCTTATTTTCTTTTATTTTCTTTTCCTAGATATAATTTTTTGATTTAAACAAATCCTAAGAGAGGTGGAGTCTTATTTGTTTGGACAAAAACGATAAATTAGAAGAGATGCTACCCTATATTTAGTAAGTTGAAATCTTGTAATCTGGGAGCGAATTAAATGATAATTACTTGTAAGTTTCATTTGGAAATCGGAAAATGCTTTGGAAAAGAATTGAAAATATCAAATAATTTGCATTTTTATGTTTGATTATCAAAGAAAGTGAAAAAGAAAAAGAAAAATATAGCAAATCCATGAATAAAATTTTAATTATGCTTATTATTAATATTTAGTTTTTTTTCATATTTTTAATCACATTAAAGGGGAGCTTAAGTGCAAGAGTAAGTTTATCATTGTGTCACTTGAAGGTCACGAGTTTGGATCGTGGAAACAACCTCTTGCAAAAATGTAAGGTAACACTGTGTACTATGACTCATCGTGGTCCGCTCCTTGCTCGGACCCTACAAATGCAAAAGCTTTGTGTACCGGACTGCCCCTTTTATATTTTTAATCATATTAAAGTGAATTTTCATTTTCAATAGGTGTTTTGAAAAATACAAAAGAAAATGAGTTTCTCCCTCATTTTCCTTCCCTTTCCTTTTCCTAAGTAAAATCCTTTGATTAAAGGGACCCGTGAGTTAGCAACCCTTTTATATAATATTTGAAACCCACCAATCATAAAATGTTACAATAATAGTTGGACTTATGAAAATAATGTGGGACCCACTTCAACATATAACTTTACATTTTTGTAATTAATGAGTTCCAAATCTTTTATGGAGGGATCATTTCTCGCAAGTTTTAGTTGAATTAGAGTAATACTTGGTTTTGGAATCAAAAATGGATGTTTTGTTCCATATAAAATCAAAATAAAAATTTATTCAATTAATTTGATATGAAATAATTATATTATAAATATATAATTATAATACTATTTTATTAAGTTATATAATAAATAATTTTTTTGCAATAAAATTATTTTAATAGTACTGTATAATTTGCATACTGTATCTTATCATTTTTTTTTTTTTTTGGGCTATTAACCATGAGTTTCAAACGGATCATCCAGAGATGCAACAGATCCATATGAACCCATTTTGAATTCGGACAAGTCCATATGGATCCAAGCAGGCCTCTAGGGGTTTGAAGCCAGAGTCTAGAGAAACATTAACGGAAGAGGGATCCGAGATGGAGGATGAAATTTGAGAGAGTGAAACATTGCCGAGGAGGAGGGGACTCGCTCCGGCGGCATAGACGAGTGGAAGGAGCAGATTTGTAGCCATGATGTGGCCGAGACGGCAGGGAGCTTCCATGGCGGGAAGATGTTAGAGCTATCTTAGTGGCGTTTGGGTCCCGGCATCGTGACGCTACTATCCAGGTTGGGATTTCTGAAATTCTTACCTTTGATTTCTAAGCATATTATTTGTTGATTTTTCAATTTTATATATGTAATTTTTTATGTTTGATTTATTTGGGCGCGAAATTTAATTAATAAATTAAATAAAAATTTAAATCATTAAAAATGTAAAAAAGACACTCACTTTCCCTTTGGCAAAAAGAGTGAGACTCATTTGGACTGTGGCTGCATTCGGATTAACCCGGAGGGCGAATCAGGGAGGGCCGCCGTCCGTGGGTTTGGTGCCGCATCAGGTACGGAGGGCTTGTTGATGGCTGGAGTTTTCATGTATACCAAAAAAAAAAAAAAAAATTAAAAGAGAGAGAGAGACTCGTTAGGTTTCAAAAATACATAGGCCTTATGAGGTTTGCCAATTTTGACTTTTTTAATTTTGTATTTTTTAAAAAGATTTTTGAATAAAAAAAGGGGAAAGAAGAAAAATAAATGGTGGTAAATGACTTATCTTGCATTTTTCGTAAATTGAAAGCCAGACAATATATGTTGTCTATACTATGTCTTAATTTTTAACGCTTCATAATTTCTTGGGGAATCCCCAAGTTGGAAATTCGAACACTTGCCTTTTATAATAGGAATAGGAACACCAATATTGCAGGTTTTTGTGGGAATATGTACATTTCTTGAGAATGGGATTTCCGACTATTAAAATGTGAACCAAATACAGGAGTACTCATAAATCAACAAGGATTCTCAGAAATTGTTGATTGAATCCACAACTAAATGCCATGTTAAGGTTTTTAAGGATAGTTGTGCCGTTAAAGAAGATGACAAGGGCTAGGGTTTTGACTTTGAAGCAATTAAGCCCCCTCCTCCATGTTTGTCTTGCTTAAAATTGTGGTGACTAGTGTGTGGGACCAAGGACAACCTGAATCACCTTGACTTGAATGGTGATCAAGACTTCAAGAGATTGTCTGGTTGAGATTATGGGTCTAATGATCTATAGATTTTCAAAGAAGTCATAACAACATGTTATTTTTCCTAGGTGTGGTTAAGTCACCTAATTACTACAATTTTTTTAGTTTCTAAATTAAACTTAGGTTCAAGGAACCTATAGTCTCAGCTTGAGTAGTCAGCGTAAGGTTTGGGAGTATGGTTATATAAGGGGAAGGTATTAGCGCTCTTACACACCTGTCCTAATGATTGGTACCTAATTAGCCCACGATTACTTTTTAAAGTTAACCAATCAAGACTTGTGACTTTTTTGTACGTGTTTAATTTACCAACCTTTTCATATTGAATAGTCTTACCATTGCGGATGTTATTTTCACCTCTAAAATCCTGAAAGGATACCATTGCCCAGTTTTTAGGTTTCGTCGTCGAATTCAAATTTTAGTTTTTACACAAGGCATAAAATAAGATTGCAAATGTGCAGTGTACTATAGTGCTTGATACAATCACCAAAAAGACTCGAGGTGATTGAACTAGGCACACCCCTTTCAAGTTTTTAGGAGAAAGATATTTTCCTATATCTTGTCTATTTTAGGAGTCTACACGCGCACATGTATACGCTTTCCTAGTATTTTACAAATTTATGAAAAATTTCAAATTTTAAAAGTATTTTTACGTTTTCTTGATATTTCTATTATTTTTTGAAGACTTCTTCATTTTTTTTTTTTTATTTTTCTAAAAAAAATTGATGATTTAAACAAAGCAACAACCATTGGAAAACTATGATAACAATACTAAAAAGACAAAATCTAAAATAAAAACTTTATCCTTTTATTTATATTTACATTGTGGACATATGCATATGCATATATACAAGGATATATATGTCATGCAAAGAACACAAAACATGTATACACTCATGCAAAATCATGTATATGCCCACACAATTCACTTACATACTGACATACACATCTATGCATATCCACTTACATGTAATTCATGCTTGCATGTATACATGCATATATTCATACTCACATGCACTTATATATATTTGTGCATTTCCTATACATGTCCACGCACATCTACATGCTTAGATACATGCGCACACTAATCATGCGCATCCATGCAACGCGCATTTATGCACATGCATATGAACATGTTCACTACACTTGCATTCATTCACATGTCTACACATGCACATATGGACAAGTCACTCACACAAATTCATATACAAGAACAAACACACTTATCTATGCACAGACTTATGCATATGTATGTATATGCATTTTTACCTTCATATTTCTACATGCCCATACATATGTGGCCACTTATGCACATGATGAACTCACATGCACGCATGCATACCATTCCTACACTTTTTTTTTTTTTTTGAGATAGGTAATATCATTAAAAGAGGACAATTCAAGTAAGATGCTTGGATTCTCAAAAAAAGACAATAGATAAAGGCAAGGTTAAATCATCCTCCCAAATAAGAGAAAATACAAGAGAACTCTTACCAATTTAAGGATGACAAAAGGGTATTAGACTTAAACCAGTGAAACATATTTGATAAGCAGCGGTCAAATACAATTGAAGTTGTAGAGTACTTCTCCCTGAATATTCTCCCATTGCTTTCTTTCCAGATTTCCCAACATTTGATTGCTGGAATTGCTGCTTTCAATCTTCTAAGACACTCTTTAAGCTTTGAGACGTTCCAAACTAGAAACATTGTTGTTAAGGATTTCGGCATAACTATGTGATTAGGCATCCTTTGAAAGACCATAGCCCAAATCTGCTTACTGAAATGACAATGTAGAAAAAGATGATCAACCCCTTCACTTTCTTTTTTGCATATGATACACATAGAAGCTAATGTCCATCCTCTTCTTTGAAGGTTGTCGGTTGTGAGAATTCTGTTTTTAGTTGCAAGCCAACAAAATATACTTACTTTTGAGGGGATGATTGAGTTCCACAGCTGTTTATAGGAAAACCTTGGATTAATCTGGGTGTCCTTATGAGCAAGATAGTTGTAGAGACTTTTTGCTGTGAAAGTCTGGGTTGTGGATAGCTCCCACAAGCTTGAATTGGTCTTCCCCCCACTACTCACGACATTGTAAACCAGATTGAATAACTCAATAACTTTGTTGGCCTCCTTACCTCTAACGTATCTGTTAAATGAGATATCCTAGAAAGACCTGTTGTTGTGGAAGCTAAGCAAGTCAGCCACTGTAGCATTCTTCTATCTAGCCACCATGAAGAGATTCAAGTATAGCTCTTAAAGGGTGGAATTTGCTGCCCATTTGTCCAGCCAAAATTTTGTTTTTTTTCCATCCCCTACGTTGATTCTCATATTATCGCAAATTGTTGGCATGAGGTTGGTGATACTTTTCCATGGGCTCCACCCAGGTCCTCCCAAGCTTGACGGCAGATACCATTTGTACACATTGTATCTATACTTAGTGCAAATTACCGATTTCCAAAAACCTTTGTCTTCCTTGCTGAATCGCCATATCCATTTCCCCAAGAGAGCTTTGTTCATCATCTTTAGATGTTTAATACCCAATCTGCCACAGGGTTTGGGGCGAGTGACTGAATTCCAATTTGCCAATGGGTGTTTAATTCATCCTCTGTTCCTCTCCAGAGGAAATTTCTTTGCAACCTCTCTAATGCCTTCGCCACTGGCTTAGGAATAGGAAAAATTGACATGAAATAAATTGGTTGATTAGAAAGGACTGCATTAGTCACTAGCCGAGTCGTTCTTTCCGCCTTAGCTCATCCGAGTCGTTTGTTGACCGCCGAGCTAGGCTTCGGTTAGTCTGAGCCGAATATCTGGTTGGGAGTTTAGGGCACTCCGAGTAGCTGTTTGGCTGTACTTTTGTGTTTTTGATTGAGTCGAGCATCTGTTCGGATAAAGCAATCCGAGCAGTTCTTTTGTCAAAAATCCAAGCAGCTTATAATCCGAGCAGCTCCTTGGTTAAATTTCTTAATCTGAGCAGCTCCTTGGTTGGATTTCGTAATCCGAGCAGCTCATAACCTGAGCAGCTCCTTGGCTGGATTTCATAATCCAAGCAGCTCATAACCTGAGCAGCTCCTTGGCTGGATTTCATAATCCGAGCAGCTCTTGATCCAAGCAACTCCTTGGCTAGATTTCATAACTAAGCAGCTCTTTGGTTGGATTTCATAGTCCGAGCAGCTCCTTGGTTGCATTTCATAATCCGAGCAGCTCTTAATCCAAGCAGCTCCCTGGTTGGATTTCATAGTCCTAGCAGCTCATAATCCGAGCAGCTCCTTGGCTAGATCTCATGATCCGAGTAGCTCTTAATTTGAGCATCTCTTAAAATAATTTGTTTTATAATATATTAATTTATTATTTTTGAAGAATTATTTTATTGTAAATACTACTCAAAAGCTGTGGAGCACGCACATCACGCGTGCGTGCGTGTGGCTAGTTTACTTAATTGTTCTCTATTCTTTTGTTTGCTTTTATTTTATGTTCTTGTTTTCTTCTTTGCCAGGTTTCCTCCCTCTAAACTTGTAGATTTTAAAAACTTTTTCCCTTATTATACTACATCTAATACCTTTCAAAAAAAAAAAAAAAGTCCATAACTAAGTCATAGTTATTATTATTATATATTTTTTTCGAATGAAGCACAAAATCCCAAAGATATTTGGAAAAGAAAAACTAAACTAAAACAATATGAGGGAGAGTTAGTCAAGATTGATTGTGAATTTCACAATCCAATTGGTAACTCTATTACCTTCTCAAAAAAATGTTGAATATGAAGATCTCATTCCCTGCTCCAAAGTGTACAACAATAATTGGTCATTTGTAAAAATGAATACGAGTTGTTCTAGACATTGAGGATACATCAAATTGCCATACTTGAGTATCATAAATTATAATGCCCCAAATTGTCCAACAAAGAATTATAATGCCCCAAATTAAAAGAAAACTCCTTCAGTCATCGACCCATAGATTCCCTAATAAAACCCAGACACGCTACAAAGACACCTAAATTGCCTTAAAGGCTCCATTTGTGCTAGAAACCACCAAATCTTTCTATAGATTAGTCCATTTGATCGCTACCACTTCTCTCAAAACCTCATCCTTTCAAGTTTTAATACATTGTTTCCCCTCATTGATAATCCTTTTTACGTCACGGGATTCTTTCCAAGGATGCTAACGAGGGGCTTGCATAGGCTCCGAAATGAGAAACCTTAAGGAGAGGAAACGATTAACTAAGATAAACACAATAACTAGAAAGTGGAGCTGCCACTTTATTAAAGAAGGAACAACAAAGAGAAGTCCCTAGAAGATCTACAAAATAGAGAAAGGATTTAAGAGTGCAATTGTACATAGAGAAGGTGATTGAGTAATCATTTGAAATTAGTTAACCAGCATCCTCATCGACACTCATTCCAAGAATGAGTGACAATGTATATTGTGTGTGTGTGTGTGTGTGCGCTTAACAATAAAGAGAAACAAATGGAAACAAATCCTCTTTCGATCCTCTGATGAGATCATCACCATCAAAGAGTTTTCAAGCTAGGATTTTTGGAAAATCCTAGCATTACTCTTTAAGAAAAAGGTGCCTTGAAAAACCCTAATTTTGAAACTTCAAAAAGATTAAAGAAGAAACAACATTGTTTATTTGAAAATGATGAGTTTAAAAGAGATCAGGTTTAAATATCGATTTGAATGAAGACATGTTGGAAGAGATGGAAATTGAATTAAATCAGGGTGCATACTGATTAAAATAAAAATGTGTTTGGAAAAGATGGAAATTTGAATGAAAAGATTAGGTTTGCATACAAATTTTTGAATGAAAATATGTGTTTGAAAAAAGGAAGTTTTTGAAATAAATTAGCTCATCATCATTGACCAAATAAAGAAAGAAAATTTTTGAAAACATAATTGAAGATTTTTTTAAAAAGGCAATTTAAAATTGGCAAAGAGATATTCATTTTGGCCTATTTTATGAAAAGAGACAATTTTAAATAGACAAAGGAAGTTAATTCATTTTACCCTCTAATGACATTCTTGTTGATAATCTATCGAGCATATGGTTTTAAGAGATACTCTTACCATGCCTAGGAAAGGATGAGTGTAGACAGCTAATTTTGTCTAGATTGAAATTAATTTGAAAAATAGGCGAGGATAGTTTAGCAACTAAGGACAATTGAAGTCTCTTCCTTTCACCCTTTACCATTCTTTGTGTAATTTAGGGTGTTTAATTGCACTTTTAAAGATTTAATTGTGCCTTAATTAGGTTAATTGAGGAGTTATCCTAGATGGGGATAAGCTCCTTTCCTTGGAAAAGGTAGAACTTGTTGCCAAAATCTCTTTTAGGATATAGAAGAGGTTTCTTTGTTTTAAAAGGGCATTTTTGAAAATTTAAGATTAGGGTAAGCTCCCTTAATTTTTCTATGAGAGGGAAGCCATAGCTCTTAGTCAAAGTGGGAACACACTTTGAGCACAAAAAGGAGTGTACAATCGAAGAGAAGGCCAAGAGAGAGCCGGAGAGCAAGAGAAGAAAGGAAGAGAAAGGGAATAAGAAGGGAGATTGGAGAGAAAATCTTAAAGCTTGAGGATAGAATATTCAAGTTGGAGGAAGAAATTAAGGTTGCTTATAGGTTAGAAGAATCAAAGCTTCAAAAGAGTAAGGTAAGTCTCTAATTTTCATATTTAGTTGCATGATTTTATGAGTTTTGGTGTGCATAGATGATCAAGTTGCTGAAACCCTTTATTTGCATATGTGAAGTTGATATTTGCATCATGTTCTTCATACATGAGATGAAGATTCAATTTTTATGATGGATGTTATGGTAAAGTTTCAACTTTTAGGGTGTTCTTACATAAAATTAATCCGTTAGAGCTTACTTTAGTTGCTTGTGTTCATGGATGAGTCCAAACAGGGATGAGAATGGAGAGGACTCCAAGCTTAGGGTTTTTTTATCTATGCATGTTTGAGAGTAGCCCTAGGTTAGAGAGGGTCCAAAATAGCCAACAAAAGCAAAGGAGGGAGAGATAAAGAAAGAGAGAGAGAGAGAGAGAGAGAGAGAGAGAGGGGTTTCAGGGGTGCATGACTAGATTTTGATGGTCTATGTGACCTCAGTAAGGTCAAATGACCCCAAATACACCTTTGGAAGAGGCAAAAGCACCCAAAAACAAAGAAATTCTAGTTGTCGCCATTATCGTTACTGACGGGCAATCATGGTTTTAAAATACAGGTTTTGTTAGGTTTCAAAGGTTTTGAGGGTTGGGATGGAGAAGAAAAAAATGAAGGTGTTGGATGGTGTTTTCACCATCAAGAGAGGCCAAAAAGACGACCTACAACATGTAGGGTTACATCGTCTTCTCCAATGCGTCATCGAAGAAGATGACCAGAGAAATTACATTGGTCCGTTTGGAACACATGCCACGTGCATATGTGCTAACTAAAACTGGTTCAACTATGGATGCAAACCTATTGACTGATTCACTCCTTTTTTATTTTATTTTGTTATTTATTTATTTAATTTGTTTAAAATTTAAAAATTTAAAAAAAATTTCAATTACAAAAAAATCTAGAAAAATGAGGGGAAGTCTGAAAAAATATTTTTCTATTTTAGGACCATTTTTCTCAATTTATCTCATCTATTGGCATTTATTTTTTATTTTCTTTAATTTAGTGTTACTTAATTTAAAAAATGTTTTTTTTGCAAGATTTTGATTAGTTTGGTACATTAGCTTTTTAGGGGATTTATTTCTAGGGTTTAGATTTTTTTTGTTAGGTTTTTTATCCCTTATTAGATCATTTTATTGCATTTTTTTGTATTTCAGTCCTTATAAATTGTTAAAAATCTTGCCAAAAATTCCCAATAAATTTCCGAAAATTCTTGAGCAATTTCTAGTGAGTTTTGAAGCTTTTGAAATGACTTGGACTTAGTTTGTGCTTAAATTTGGGTTTTTAGAGTGAAAATATGCGAAAGATTGAGCTTTAATGACAATATGATGCTTATTGTGTATGAAACTTCCCATTCTTGAACCTAAGGTGTTGACATCCAGTTTAAATGTGTTTGATTTGCATGAGAAGGCATTCCAATTTGATTTGATTGGAAGGTTACGTCTTTGGCTTAATTTTCTAATATAGCTTCAATGATGTGGTATTTTATGTGTATGTATGTGTGATGATCTTTGGACCTTTATTTGAATTGTGAAAGGATTGAAATGAACAGAAATTGAAAACACAAAGCAATTAATTTTATGACGGAATCCGAAAGTGGCATGGTAACGTTCTTCTTGAGATTCTCGAGGTGAGGAAAGTCTAAAGACTCTTATAGGATATCTTATGGTTGTAAGGTAAAATAATACTTGAAGGGTGGTAATCCCATGAAATTGAAAGAATTTAAAACTTTACTTGCTTAATGTTTGAACATATCAATATTATCATGGTACCTTTCGAAAGGATGAGTGTGTAGGGGTGTTTGTACCTTCTCTTTGCATAAATGTACATTGGAATTTGGTACGCAAATCGAAAATTATTGATTCTTTGGACCCTAGGAGTAGCTAGTAGACTTTAAAATTAATAGGAACTGATTAGGTGTTCTAACCTTACCTAAGACAAAATAGGCTTGTAACAATTTTGTTGATATGTTATTGATCCACATCTCATCCTCTCAAATACTAAATTTCATAATTCAAGTTCGTTATTCGTGTCTAGACGATTCGAAGATTCGCCGGAGTAGGGGTGAGCCTTTGAAACATGTTAACAATAAGGAAAAGTACCATTCAGTAGAATTCTACCAACCAACTCATCATATTAGTGGAGAGAAGTTCGCAAGAAACCAATATGGATCAAAAACCTAAAACAGGAAACCATGGCTCGAATTGATACCTAAATAACTAAGAAAGCATGAGTAGACATCAAAATTGCTAAAAAAAACAAGTATACAAAACAAGAATGAATTAAGGCACAACCTAAGCACTATAAAGAAATGTATATGTTCAAGGCTGAAAAAATGGCTTTGGAAGGGGTTTCTTTTCGTTTTTTTAAATTCAGAGCATTGTCTAACATATTAATTGCTTTTCTAGGTTTTTCCCTATGTTTTTATTTTTATTTTTATTTTTAAGATTTGTCTATATTTTTCAATTTTTTTTTGGAATTTTTTTTTCGTTGTGGAATTTTTCTTAAACATAAAAATAAGAACATTAATAGATAATATTTTAAAAATTAACACTAGAGAAAATCAGTGATGATGATGATGATGATACAACAACACCATTGTTTTGGCAGGAAGTTTTTTGATTTCCTTCTTGTGCATGTTACTGTTCTTGAACTAACTTGCGACGACGATTGTTTTTTATCTTAATCTTGATTCATTCTCATTCAATTTCTGTAATTTCTGTATTGTTTTTGAGTTTTTTTTAGTGTTGAATCTCCATTATGGATAATCAATTAGAAAAATCTTATTCAGATTTGCTGAAATTTACTAGTATTAATGTTCAAGAGTTGACGGAAACTAAAGGAATGAAGCATCAAATTAATTTTCTGATTCAAAGGACATTAAGGAAGGAAATTGGAGGCAGCTATTTGATTCATCTTCATTGAATGATTCAAGTCTTCAATATTGCAAGCCCTTGGGCAATAATGGAAGAACGATTGTCGAACCTCTTGAAGACAACAACACAAAACCAAGCGTTAAGTCCCACTAGGTGGGGTCGACTACATGAATACTTTTTTGTCAATTTATACGATCATGGACAATTTATTTTGATAAATTCAGGGGTATTAAATCCTTACTATCTCATTCCAAGTTATTTTAGATCTACCCCTATCCCTTCTACTATCCGTCACAATAACAAATCACTCTTCCTCACTTGCGCACTATGTGGCTTATGTTACGAGTGCCCACTGCCCAAACCATTTGAGTTGCCCCTCTCTTATCTTATCTTCTACAGGAGCTATGCCTAACTTACTATGAATATGTTCATTTTTTAATTTATCTATCAATGTTTACCATTCATCCATCTAAGCATTATTAGCTTGGCAAGTTTCACTTTTTGGATATGTTGTTTCTTAGTTGCCCAACATTCTGATCCATATAGCATAGCTGGTCTTATAGTCATCCTATAAAACTTTGTTTTTAAGACACATACAAGATATTCTAATAAAAGGGGAGACACATTAATTGGAAACTTTCTAGGTAAACCTCCTCCATAATCATATGTGAAGCCAATTAGATGAGATTGAAATTTTCTCTTTGGCAGTAGGGGTTTACATGTAGCAAAGGGAAAGTCTGGGTTCTGGAGAACTGTCCATGGTTCATTGGATTTGGAAATACTCCACTATTCCTCAATCCTTGGAATCCTCTAGTTGAAGTTAAGAAAATTCAGTTAAATAAAATCTCTATTTGGGCAAAGTATTTTTTTTTTTTAATATTCCTTCAATATTCTGGATGAATGTGGGATTAAGTTGCATTGCAAGTGCAGTGGGACTCCCTTTCTTCCTCGACTTGAATACAAAGAGGATGAATAGATCTTTCCTATGCACGAATTTGCATTGAGATAGATTTCAAAGATGACTTCCCAGAATGCCATGTGTGGAAATTGCTAAGATTGATATAGAATAAATATGCTTGGAAGCCAGAAAAATGTCCAAATTGTTCTAGTTTTGGTCATTCTATGAAAAAAGTGCAGAGGTAAAAATGTTTGGAAAAATATCTGTCAAGAAACTTTGTTGGCTGAGAAAGAGAATGACTGTGTGAAAACAAAGATATTCAAGTTGGTGAGAAAAGCTGGCAGTTAAAGTTGAGGATGCTCAGACCAAGAAATCAACAGGAAGAATATTGTATCTAATCCTATGGAAGTAGCCCATATTGAATGGAAAAATTTCTTTTTCTTTTCTTCAGGAAGTAATAGAGGAACGAGAAATCAGCAAGAAGATATATTGACTGATTTCCAGTCAAATGAAGATAAATTCTATTGAGAAATCTGCAGGTAAGAGTAAGGTTGCCCAAGAATCTTCAATTGCTAAATCTAATGGTAAGGTGGATTCTGGTAAAAAGGAAAACTTAAAAGGTCAAGAAGAAGGGATGGGCTGCAAAATGTCAGTCAATTGTGCAAAAACAAAAAGAATGAAAGCTGCAGAATGGAATACTAGGGGCTTAAATGACCCTTTAAAGCAGAAATAAGCTGGAAATTTATAATATCTACTAATATTCAGTTAATGGATTTGTTGGAGCATAAAATAAAAGCTGATAGTTTGACTAAAGTCACTTGAAATATCCACAAAGGCTGGTGCTTTCTCCATGATTATAAACGTTCAATGGAGACTGGAAGAATATGGATTGGTTCTAATCCAAAATCTATGAAAGTTGATGAGGTTGTAGCAAGCTCTCAGCATATTTATATTAGAGTAAATTTTAACTCTTCTACAATCTGGTTTTCTTTCATATATGGATCAAATTCCCAATCTGAAAGAGCAGATCTTTGAAATGAATTAATTGACTTGGGAGGCAGATACAGAGATATGTTTTGGATGGTCTTGGGAGATTTTAATACTCTGAAGCTGGCTTCAGAAGGTTCAAATTGAATCATTGCTGGAAATTCATTAAAAATTGATGATTTCAATCAATTTTCGTCATCAACTGGTCTGGATAATGCTCCTTTTATAGGAACCCACTTCACATGGTCTAATAATAGAGAACAGGGTTTCATAGCCATAAAACGGGATAGAATTCTTGTCACCAATTATACTCTTTTGAACCTGTTACATCTGAGTTCAGAAGTTATTCCTGGTTATATTCAGAGTCAAGGAAAGGGTATAATTCCTAAAATGCCTTCTAGATTCCTTAATTGTTAGAGTAAACATAAGGACTTCTTGGGTGTGGTAGCGAAGGTGCGGAACTGCAGGTTTTGTGGTACTCCTATTTACATCCTTTGTAAAATGTTGAAACTTCTTAAAATATTTTTAAAGGAGTTTCATAAGAGGTATTTCTCAAATAGGGATAGTAGACTCAAAAAAAACAAGGGCAGACCTATCACTAGCTCATCCTAGTTTTTCTTGAAGGGCTATTGAATATTCAATCTTTAAATACAAAGATATATGACCATCTTAAGCTTTTGACGACTGAGGAAGAGTTTTTAAAGTAGAAGTCTAAGGCTGACTGGCTGTGCCTTGGGGATAGAAACAATTGTTTCTACTCAGAAGTTTGTCAACATAGAAGATTTAAAATGAGATCCATTAATTGATTCAAATGGTAAAAGGATTTATGATTCTGATGATGTATATAATGAATTGCTGAATTTCGACTCAAAACTTATCGGGTAATAGGAACAAGGATATTCCATGTCACCTTGCTTACCTCAGGAGTATTCTTAATTTCTCTTGGGATGATGATGCAAAGAAGGTTTTTATAAATGATATTGATGATTATAAAGTTAAGAGAGCTATATTTTCCCTCTCTGATAGGGAATCTCTTGGGCTAGATGGTTTTATGCTAAGTTTATCAACATTGTTGGGGAATCGTTAGAAAGGATGTTTGCGATGCAGTGAAATTTTTTTTTTTATACATTTTTTAATTTTTTTTTTAACTTAAGGCTGCTCTATTTTAATGCTACTTTCTTGGTATTAGTTCCTAAAGTTCAAAATCCTGCTTATCCTAGTGATATTTGGGCCTATAGCTTGTTGCAACATTATATACAAATGCATTACCAAGATTCTTGCAAATAGGCTTCAGTGTTGTTTGCCTTCTTTTATAAGTCTGAGTCAAACTGCTTATATAAAAGGAAGGAATATTTTTGATAATATCCTTGTTGCTCAAGAATTGCTTCATCTCTATCATCTTGATCAAAAGCCAGCAAGATTTGCTTTGAAGGTGGATTTGGGAAAAGCTTTCAATTGTGTAAATTGGAATTTTGTTATTCAGATCTTGAATTGTATTGATACTCAGTTTATTTAATGGATAAGGGAAAGTATTACATCTCCTTTCTATTCCATTGTTGTTAATGGTTCTCCTCAAGGTTATTTTAAAGGTAAGCAAGGTTTCAGGCAAGGAGATCACATTTCCCCTTGCAGTTTTGTTATGGTTATGGAAGTTCTAACAAGATTCTTGAGTCATGCAGCTAAGAATGGTCTTCTCTCCTATCATTATAATTGCAGCAAGCTAAATATAACAAATCTTGGCTATGTGGATGATCTTTTCGTTTTGGCAAATGGAGATCTTAATATGACATAGTATTAAAGGCATACTCTCTATATTCTATAAATTGCTTTGAAGGTGGATTTGGGAAAAGCTTTCAATTGTGTAAATTGGAATTTAGTTATTCAGATCGTGAATTGTAGTGATACTAAGTTTATTTAATGTATAAGGGAAAGTATTATGTCTCCTTTCTATTCCATTGTTAATGGTTCTCCTCAAGGTTATTTTAAAGGTAAGCAAGGTCTCAGGCAAGGAGATCCCATTTCCCCTTGCAGTTTTGTTATGGTTTTTGGGAGTTCTAACAAGATTCTTGAGTCATGCAGCTAAGAATGGTCTTTTTCTCTCCTATCATTATAATTGCATGAAGCTAAATATAACAAATCTTAGCTATGTGGATGATCTTTTCGTTTTGGCAACTGGAGATCTTAATATGACATAGTATTGAAGGCATACTCTCTATATTCTATAAAATTTAAGGTCTAAAATGCAACCCTAATAATTCTGAGTTGTTCTGCTCTGGTATCACTGGTAATCTTGCCAATTCTATAGCAAGTTCTTGGGAGTTAAGAGAGGCTCCTTACCTATCAAATACCTGGGTATACCTCTAGTTACAAAATGGATCAATAAAACTGATTGTGATTTCCTACAGGAAAAAATTTCTGTTAGGATTTTTTCCTGGACAAAAAAATTTCTTTTTTTGTTTTTGTAGATTACAGCTTGGCAAGTCTGTATTGAGTAGTATTCATGGTTTTTGGGCATCTATTCTCTTCCTCCCAAGTTCCCAATTCATGATTTGGTGAGGAAGTTTAAAGCTTTTCTCTGGAAAGGCATTGATTGGAACACTCAATTTTTCAAGGGGAATTGGGCTGATGTCGACGTAAGCCTTTGGTGGATAAGGGAGGCTTTGATATAAAGCTTCTCTCTGAATGGAAGGACATAACAGCTCTAAAGTTATTATGGTTTCTTTACTCCTCTAAAAACCTTCTTGTGGTTCATTTGGATCCATTCCTACAAACTGAAAGGCAGATCTATTTGGGCAATTAAGATTGCTCTGAATAGTATGTGGGTTTGTAAGAAAATTCTTGAAAGCAGAAAGGTTTCCTATGTTTGTATTAATATAATGGTTGGAAATGGACTAAAAAGGTACTTTTTCTTTGATAACTGGTTGCCTATCTCTCCTTTAAACAGATCTTTGAGCCGCTCTCTGTATATTGATATGGGATTGTAACTTGACTCCAAAATAGCTCAATTTTGGAATAATAATTCCTGGAAATGGCCAAGAAGAATGGCGATAGATTCAATTAAGCTTAAGGAGGTTCTGAGAATTCATATAGATCAGCAAAGAAGGATTATGTTGTGTGAAAATTATCAGCAAAGGGGAACTTCACTTTTTGCTCGGCTTGAAACCTTATTAGAAATAAAAAAGAGAAGATCAACTAGCAGCACGCAACAGTTTGGTTCAAATATAATATTACAAAGCATGCTTTTATAGCTTGGTTGGCAATTTCAGACAGGGATTCTAATCTTTCCAGAATTTTCTCTTGGGGCAAAGTCTTGAACACAAATTGCAGGTTTTGTGGCATGGGGTTTGAGGATAGAAACCATTTGTTCTTTGATTGTTCTCTTACAAAGAAGTCCATGAAGGAACTTGCTTTATTTTACATATGTAAAGGTGCTTCATGTTTGAATAATGTTGAGCTTGATTGTGGTAATGATCTAGACTGAAATCTTGAGTACAATACCAATTTTTAGAAAAATGATTAGAAGTGTGGCTGTTTGATTGTTAGATGTCTTTGGTTGAAGTGAGGATTGGGGATTTGCATGAATATAGGGTGTTGGGCTTATTGTGCGTTTGAATGTCATTTTAAGTGGACAAGTTGATTGGGCAATGTATCCACCAGCCCTTTAAGATCAACTGAATTTAGCAACTGAATTTAGATCCAATTAGGGATCTGAATTGGTTGGTTTGACTTAGCCTAGAACCAAATCTGATTGACGAGGGTCAACCTAAAACCTAGCCAATACCCCAAGGAAGGGGAGAGAGGGAGGGGAAGAAAAGAAGAGAAAGGGAAGAATGAAAAGGAAAAAGATGAAAGGAAAAAAAGAAAATAATAATAATAATAATAATAATGAGAGGGAGATGGTGGCGGTGGAGGGTAGAGAACCCTTAGGTGGAGATTCGATAGTGATGGCAAAGAGAGGGAGGGTAGAGAACCCGTAGGGTTCTTTTTCGAGAGAAAGAGAGGGGGAAAGAATAGGAGAGAAAGGGAAGAATGAAAAGGAAAAAGATGAAAGGTAAAAAAGAAAATATAATAATAATAATAATAATAACAACAACAACAACAATAACAACAACAATAGCACTAGCAACAACAACAACAATAGCAGCAGCAGTAGCAACAACAACAATAATAATAATAAAAGGTGGGGTAGGCAACCAGCCACCTAGGGAAAAAAAATTCGAGGCATTCGTACATTGCCACGTGTCACTCATTGGGAGTGATACGTGGTAGCATCGTCCCGTCTCCTACCTGCTGGGTGACGTTAGGATGACGCCACTCAACCACATGGCAGCACACGACTGTGTCTCGCAATAAAAAAAAGAAAAGAAAAGGTTAGTAGGTCACTTGTCACCCTAAATGGGTGACACATGGCATGATCTGGCAAAATAACACTAGTTAGGGTGGCATTAGATGGTGGAATTACTGAAGAACAATACCTTTCCATTTCAAACTGTTTTGGATCACTTGTCATAGTTAGAATTGGCCTGAAAAATTAGAAAAGCTAGGAATGATAGGTTTTTACCTAGATTTGTGCGCCTGAAGTCAAAATCACTGACATATTTCTTTTTCCCATCTTGGATTGCTTCAAATCACTTGGCACAGTCACATTTGGCAGAAAGAGATCAGAAAATCTTGAAATGATAAGTTTTTGCCTCGATTTATGTGCTTGAGGTCAAAATTATTATTAAACCTTTTCTTACCAATTTAGACTTCTTTGAATCACTCCATGCAATCAAATTTGGCACAAGGAGATGAAAAGGCCCAAAATGATAGTGGTTTGCCTCGATTTATATGACCAAAGTCAAAATCACTTTAGGTCTCTCCTTATTATTTTAGATTGCTCCAAATCACCTAATGCAGTCAGTTGGTAGAAAGTGACTAGGAAAGTCTATAATGAAGGTGGGGCAGTGCAACTCTAGCGTAGCCATGGGAGTCGCATTGCCAATGTGGCTAGCAAGGTAGAAGGTGAGGGAGGCATGAAGTAGAGGTGGCAGGGGTGTCACAGGCGGCACGGGAGTGTGAAGGGGAGAGGGGGACCCCCTACCAACATTACTAACAAAGGTTGCCAACCATGCCCCCTGGGCGGGGGGGGGGCATGGTTGGGAGGGAAAGGGAGGAAGAAAAGAGGATCCCAAAACAAAGTCGCATCAATTAGTTGGGGGGCACGTGCACGCACCTGTGCATGTGAACCACATGTGGGCACTTGCACACATGCACTATCCTTTATTTTTTGAAGAATCATTTTCTTTTTCTCTTTTTTTTTTTTTTTTGAAAAATATTTTGATTTCATTTTTTAAAACTGAATATACTACAATATTATAATATTTAATTTTTTTATTAGATTAAAGAAATAAGTATGTAGGATTCACCAAAAATAGTTAAAAATTCCAAGAGTGAAAAAAAATCCAGAAAATTATAGAAGTTTAGAATTACAAATTGACGACCCTCCTTACCATTTTGGACCGCTTTAGATTACCTGCTGTAGTAAGATTTGGCGAAAAGTGAGTCAAAAAGCCTAAATTAATAGGAGTCTTGTCTCGATTTAGAATTGGTGGAAAAAGTCCAAAAAGGTCACGAACGACAAAAGTTCACCTTGATTTGAGCATCTAAAGTCAAAATTATTGGCGAACCTCATCTTACCATTTCAAATTACTCTGAATCACTCGGTGTAGTTAAATATGATAGAAAGATATCATAAAATCCCGAAATGACAGGTTTTACCTTGATTTACGTGCTCGAAGTCAAAACCACTGTCATACCTCTTCCTATCATTTCATACTACTCTGAATCACTCGATACAGTCAGATTTGACAAAAACAACCAGAGAAGCTTGAAATGACCACAATTTCGTCTCAATTTGCATGCTTGATGTCAAAATTGCCGTTAGACCCCGCCTAAACATTTCAGACTACTTGGGATATTAAAAAATGGCGAAAGCAAAGTAAAGAAAGGTAAAAAAATAAAGGTAGAAAAAGGAAAAAAGGCTCGCCAAACTTCATCTTGGGCCTTCGATCGAAATGTGCCCCGCATGCTTGGTGAATTGACACCTGGACAAAATCAGGTGTCAAGAGAAATTGAATACTAAAGTATAAATGTAGAAACTAGGAAGGTATGGTGGTTCTAATTGTTTAATGAACTTGAATTTTAGTGATGAATTTTTCAGAGATGGTCTTGTAGAACACCATGGTTTTTATATGTTTAATAGAAAGTAGCGTATTCTTTAACCATTTATTATATATATTTTTATCATATGTATATATTTTTAATTTGAGTTTTTAGGCAATGTTTAGTTGGAGCAGCAAAGTTGGAGGGGCAAAGTTTCACAACATCCACCCTTATTGCAAGTTGTTTTATTGAACAAGCAATTGAGATTTTATCGTAAAAATGTAATTATATGTGTTGCAATGATTGTTTTGTAAATAGGCATAATTTGATTTTGAATAATTTTTGGATGTGAATAATGAATATATTGGTTATGAATAAAGTGGTGATTTGTAGTTCTTTAATAAATTATTTTTAGAGTTAATCAATCTTTGATAATTAATTTTAGTGGTACTTTTATGTTTTTATATGAAGCGAAAAGAATGGTGTGTATGTGTATATACATGTAATTATTTATTTGTAATTGTGAGGATACTATTACTGAATTATCATATTTTGGCATATAGGGGTGTGATGATATGAATATAATTTCATAATATATACATTGCATTTAGACGATCTTTGTAGTTTGATATTTTTGATAGCAAGGATATTATGGTAAATTTAAGGAAATTATTATTTAAATATTATATTTTCCTACATAAGAGCATTATAGCAAATTTTATATCAATATAATTCCATTCATTGAGTTTTATTGCGTGTTAAAAAGGGGAATGGAATTAACATTCCATTCTAATTCTAATCTTGATTTCATGCTTTGTCCAAACATTGGAATAGAATTGTGCATTTCATTCCGATCCCATGAATGATTTCATTTCTATCTTAATTCTATTCCCTGAACCAAATATGTAACAGCTATTTTAGAGAATGTTTTTAATATCAACAACTAATTTTCTCTAACCCTACATTTGGAGAAATATAAGATTTGAATTCATATTGAATTTGGATAAGATGTAATATTAAATTGTATAGAATTTTGTCCAAATTTACTCAAATTTAAATCAAATGTTCGAAATCTATGCTCTCAAGCATAGGGTAAGGATATTGAGAGTTTAGAGATTGATAAATTGGTTTTTTTTTTTTTTTTTCTATATTTATTTTTATTATTTGTGTCATTTAATGGAATGGCAAATGGCTATTGCGGGGGAATCATGACCTTTAGCAAATTTAATTAA
The DNA here is from genome assembly GCF_029873635.1 of Malania oleifera. Classification (NCBI taxonomy): domain Eukaryota; kingdom Viridiplantae; phylum Streptophyta; class Magnoliopsida; order Santalales; family Ximeniaceae; genus Malania; species Malania oleifera. Next base: position 140,720,767 of record NC_080418.1, read on the forward strand.
GAAAATGAACCATTGAGTATGAATTTAGGAATAGCACATGGGAGATGCTAGTTTTATTTTTTGGGGTCTAAATTTTCTCCCATGTTTTATGCTCTTGCAAGGATGTGCCTTTTAATTTATCTCAAGGAGGTAACTATTGTTTTCTTGTCAATCCTCAAAATGTTGAAGAGAAACAACTAATAGTTTTGGGGATGCAACATTTTCTAACTGGATCTCTTATAACATATAATCATCTATTTATGTTATGATATTTTAGGGCACGACTTCTGATTAAAGATAGCAAGTGAGTGAGTTACATATGGATTCCAAGTTCCTCTTTATTTCTTTCTATTACGAACTCCGATGCTACATAAGCAATATGGGTGAGTTTTGGGCTTTCTTCCTCTATTTAGGGACGACATATCTCTAATTACAAATTTGGTATGCAGGAATGAAATGGAATCGAAGGAAATATAATTAAATTTATCACTTGATTTTGTCATGCTCCCTATTTAAATTTTATTTTATTTCTTTCTTACTAACATTTCATTTGCAAATCAAACATAACATGAAATGCCTTTAAATTCTAAATAAAAAAAATATTCATGATTTGAGGCTTAAAGCTCAAGTAAATTGTAGCTCCCTCAAATTAGTGGAAATCGACAATTTGGGCTCTTAGTGAAAAGAATTTAGTCATTCTTCAATATTGACTAAGTGACTTGAAATTTTCTTCATTTTCTGTTTTCACTGTGGTTGCTAGGTAATTTAGTCACTCATGCTAAGATAGCATAATCTATTTTTAAAGTCTCCAAAGTAGGGACTAGCTTTCACACTACTTATCTCTTATCAAGAAATAATTAATTCATCCAAGATCATATCATGGAGGTTTACTTCCCCAATATTATCAAATTGTGTTAATCTTTAGGAAGGGATGGATTTTTGTGTTTGAGGTAGCTGAATCTATTTTTAAAGTCTCCAAAAGTAGGGACTAGTTTTCGCACTACTTATCTATTAACAAGAAAAAATTAATTCATCCAAAGTCATATCATGGAGGCTTACTTCCCCAATATAATCAAAGCCTTTTGTTTTAATCTTTAGGAAGGGATGGATTTTTGTGTTTTTAGCTTATTCGAAATCCATATTAAGCTTAGATCGGACAATGAGCCATCTCGTATCCCTTGTACATTCTCAATCTTTTATAAGATTTGAATTTGAGACTTTTAATAGGAGAGCCTCAAGATATAACTATTAGGGTGTCTTTAGGATATGTCTGACTTGATGACGAAGTTAGGCTAGGGTGGGCAAGGCTAAGGGTCTTTGGTCATGTTTGGTGCAACACATCAAGAGAATTGTACTAACCAAGAAGGGGAGGCTTAGCCCATTCATGAGGTTTGGCCAGTGAGTGGATTAGTTAGCTTCACTAAGCCCAAACCACCATCTTTATCTCCTTCTATGGCCCTAAGCTTTGCTACATAGAGCTTGCCACATGTGCTGTCTTCCCTTATTTCTTTTTTTTTCTTTTTTTAATGAGTTGGGTAGAACTCAAAAATTGTCACTGTAAGGTTGTCGTCAAACAAATATATGAGTGTCATGGTGGAGCCCTTCATGAAGGAATTCTTAGGTGGGGACAAGGTTTTGGGAACAAAATTCGTGGTAATTCTAAGACCAAGAGGGCTGTGGGGTTGGTGAAGACACCTAAAGTTTTTGCGAGGGAGAATTTTGTGTTTATTGTTCTTATCTTATCCAGTTGTATCCCCACTGTTGACGGTGATGAAGAAATTTAGGTTGCATCTCTTTGTCTTGTTAACCTCATCAGTTCAATCTTCTTGAATCCTCATTTTATGGATCAAGTATAATTGCCCTTCTCATCTTCTTCAGTGCTATCCTTGTGCATTTGAATTACTATTTTTTGATGCTGGTCGGGAAGAAGATCTGTCGAATATCTCAACAGAATTGATGATTGTGAGCCTGATCATAATTTCTTGTATGCTTACAAATTGAATTAGTCTTTGATTGTGAGGTCTTCACTTATGCTTTTTTTTTTTTTTTTGTTTTTTTTGTTTTTTTATAAAAGAAGGACGACACCTTCATTTATTTATTGATAAATCCTCACTTTTGACGAAAAAATACCGTGATTACAAGACAATCAATGAGAGAAACAAAAGATAAAACATTAAAGGCTTTCCAAAAAACAACACCAACATCCAGCCAAAAAACAGGGTTATAAGTTCAAGCAAAACAAAACAAATCAAGGACCTACAAAACAAATCTCATGTAACAAAACAAACAAAAGATAAATAACATAAAGTATAAATCAAAACCAACAGGAGATTAGTTAAACATATCTCATATAAGTCGTACCCATCTTCTCCAGTTTATACAACTCATTGATAACTCTAGGGAGTTGACTATTATTTGTAAACAAACTATTTCTCCCCATAACACCTCGTCGAGTCAAGGCATCTTCACTTATGCTTAAAAAAGTATTTTGGTCTTTTAAATAAGCATCCTATTCCAAATATTGTACAAGATAATTATTGCAGTTGGTATAATTTGATTCTATTCAATCCATCTCTACCCAGTCTTATAAGTCTTATTAATAAAATTAAACACAACTTTAAAGAAAAGTTTGCCATCATCATATTCTTCATGCCAATTAATTTTTTAGTGAAACAAAAAAAATTATAAAATGATTATTATCTCTCCATAACTCTTTGTAAAAGGAAATATAAAAAATCCTGTAGGTGCTAGCATATTATTATCTAACTTAATGTAAAACATTGATCGGTTATATTTCCTTGAGAAAGAAAAACTTGCATGATTTCCCATGGAATTGAGAGATAGATTTCCCATGGAAGTGAGAGATAGGGTCTTGAATTTTGGCGGTAAAAACCTAGATATGATTAATTAAAGTGGATAATAATATGCTAGCACCTACAGGATTTTTGTCCACTTTAATTAATCATGGTTTTTACCACCAAAATTCAAGATCCTGTCTCTCAATTCCATGGGAAATCATGCAAGTTTTTCTTTCTAGGTGGCTGTCAAATGCCAATCACTTTTGTCAAAAAAATGTAAAGTGGATTGAGGTAAGCCAATTAGTTGCTAACTGGTTTTATACAATACCTGTGTTTTCATTTTTTTAAAGTGGATTCAGGAGAAGGGTTTTATTTTACATTTAATTTTTTAGTGAATATGAATCCTAAACATTAATTTTTTCATGCATTATTTGGGATGCATATTTGTTATTTGGATTTTTTTTTTTTTAAAAAAAGAGGACAACACCTACATTTATTTATTGATCTACCATCGCTTTTGGCAGAGGAATACCGTGATTACAAGACAAGTATTGAGAGATTATAGATAAAAGACATTAAAGGCCTCCCAAAAATAGTATCGGAAGCCACCCAAAACAAGACTACAAATTCAAAAAAAATTAAATAGAAAAAAAATCTAAACAGGCCTATCAAAAATCAAAATAATAAAATAAATTAAAATAAAAAAAATTTAAACCAATCAAACAAAAATCGAGAGGTTGAACTAAAGACAAAAGGAAGTGATACCCTGTTAGGGTCTCGTGGGCTGTATCAGTTGATGGGAATCGCAGTTGTTGGTGGTTTGACCTCGGATGATGATAACTACGCGTCGTCAGGAACAAACAAACGAGTTCGGTTTGCCGATGAAGAAGGCGGTATTCTTTGCATGGTTTAGGCGCTTGAACCAAGTTATGAAGACTTGCCTTGATCGAGTTCGTATCAAGGTGGAGCTATGGACTTGGGAGTTGATACTCGTCAAGGTGGAGATTGTTAGGGTGTGGCTCGCATTGGCGTCGGCAGCCGCACCACCTAGCTGCAATCGTTGATGCTGGAGACAGGTGGCCACCAAACTCTGCCTACCATGTTGACTTTACAGCTGCCTTGTTTAACTATCTCCCTTCCATATGTGTATATAATTGTGTGTGACATGTGTGGTGAATTGTGTGGGCTTAGTGGCTGTGTTGTGTGCGTGCAGAGAGTTGTATTGTGAGAGAGTTGAGAGCTGTGTGTTACAGAGAGGTGTGGTGTACTGTGTGTGAGCCAGAGTGAATCCTTGTAGAGAGAGTGAGAGAGGACTTGAGGGTAGTAGCCTCCTCCTTCTCCTTATATAATTCTCCCGACGGTTATAGTGGATTTTGTGTGCTCCCGTGGATGTAGGTCATAGTAGACCAAATCACGTAAATTTGGTCTCTTATTTTTGGTTGCGTAATTTTGCTTGTGCGATTGTTGCTCGTAGATCACTTCCCAATAGATCCAACCTATTAATCTAAAGGATTTAAATTTGTGTGAATTTAGAAAATAAATTTATTATAATGTTACACTATGTTTAATTCAAATCTACAGATTTGAATTCCATTCTTGCAAAAGTTAGGTTAGTTAGTGTATCGTAAATCTAATTTTTTAACAAAAAATAGTTAATATTAATTAAATTTATTCAATGAAGATGATACAAAAGGATCCTAAAAATATACATATATGTTTGTTCCAAGGAAGACTTAGGTAGTAAACTCAAGAATCTCCTAGTTAAATGATCAAGTTTTGAGTTTTTTGAGAGTTATAATTTTCCATTTAAGATAATACCTTAAATTTAAATAGAAAACAGTAGACGGATAGATCCATTATCTCAATAAATAAGTTCAAAGAGTGTCAGACACCATTATCTCAATGGATTATGGTATATGTGTGTATGTATATATATATTCTTTTCATTTTTTTTTATAACAAAAAAGATTTCTCGTACAATTAAAGTCAGACCTAATGATGTACGTTAAGAATTGGTTGTTGACAAATTCTTTTATTAATTATCTTATATTATTGGTCGTGTGTCCAAGTAATTAATTATGTAAAAAACGACGTTTACCTAGCTAGACTTTTTGCCGTCGACAGCTGCATACAATGAAGAGAACATTTCTAATAGAAACTAGATTGAATAATCAACTAACAGTGGGTTACGGAGGGTCCAATTAGATAATAAGGGATTGTTTGATGTCATTATTAAAAATTAGAGAAAAGAAAATGAAAAAATGAGCAAATTGTTTGGTTAAAATTTTTAAAACCAACACAGATTAAGAACTTAACTAAAAAATACTTTAAGAATATGATTAAAATAAGAAAATTCAAAACAATACACATATAAAAAATAGCATAATAAAAGTAAAAATTACTATAATTATTTTACTTTTCAAATTTTAATTTGTAGTAAAAATTTTATTGGACATAACAATAGAGAAAATAATAGTAAAATTATATTGTAATTGGCCTTATTATAGTATATTTTTATTTTAATTATATTTATGGTCATATGATAATTTTATTTTAATCTTAATTTAAAAGTGTATTTTTTTTAAGGAATGACAGCACCTTTATTTATTTATTGATAAACTCTCACTTTTGGCAGAGGAATACCGTGGTTACAAGATAATTAAAGAGAGAAACAAAAGATAAACTTTTAAAGACCTCCCAAATACAACACTAACACTTAGCCAAAATAAGATTACAAATCAAATCAAATCAAAACAAAATAAGGACCTACAAAACAAATATCATGCAACAAAACAAATAAAAGATAAATAACATAAAGTATAGTCCAAAACCAACAGGAAATCAGCTAAACATATCTCATATAAGTCGTACCCATCTTCTCTAATTTATATAACTCGTTGATAACTCTAGGGAGTTGACTACTATTTGTAAACAATCTATTCCTCCCCCTAACACCTTGACTAGTCAAAACATCTGCCACTTTATTTTCTTCTTTATACCAATGCTTTATCGAAAAGTCTACTCCCTCCAATAAACTAATCAGCTGCTTCCAAAAATCCCATAAATACCACAAGGAGCACCTATTTGATCTTATCCAATTTACAACAATCTTCGAATCACATTTAATATCAATACTATTATGTCTCAAATGTTACTTTAAAAGTATATAGAATAAATAATTCGACTAAAAAAAATATTTCTAGTTATTAAAATTTTTGACAATAAGTTGTCAAAATAATTAAAAATTATAAAATTTGATTTTCAGTTTTTTTTTTTTCAAATAATCAAAAATCAACAATAAAAATATAAAACTGATAATATAAATAAAGGTTTTTTTATAACCTTGAAAGAGAGACAAAAATTTAAAAACATCAACCAAACCAACCCTAACTGCTCAAATGTCTCATCCTCACATAATAGTACTCAGTTGCAGCTAGTCAACAATGGGCTCTGGAGGGTCCAATTAGTTAATAATTGATCGATCAAATGTATTGATTGCTCAAATGTCTTATTTCAACATCTCTCTCTCTCTCTCTCCTGAATCATCAAAAGCTCCTAATTTCTTACAAGCAGGGCAGATACCAACCATACATGCAGACTAATTGATTAAGCAAGCATGTTCAACCAGTCTCACCATTGCTGGACTTCAACCTCTGTCTGCTTCGTCATCCTCAGCTCCTGCTTCATCTCAATCTCCTCCTCCTCCTCTGCCTGCAACCAACTCGATCTTAACTCTCTCTTGTCCATCTCCCTCACCTTCTTCTCCCGGCCTCCCCTCAATCCCTTAAACTGGTCAACATCCAAATCCAATGCCACTGACTGCTGCCTCTGGGAAGGAATTGCCTGCAACCCAGATGGCAGAGTCACTTATCTATGGCTGCCCTCCAGGGGCCTCACTGGAACCATCTCTCCCTCTCTGATAAACCTCACACACCTCTCTCACCTCAATCTCTCCCACAACACCCTCTCTGGCCCCCTCCCTCATGGCTTCTTTTCCTCCTTGACTCTCCTTCGAGTTCTCGATCTTAGCTTCAATAATTTGCGCGGAAACTTGTCGAACACCTTGCCCAGTTCCATCGAAACACTGGATTTATCCAGCAACCACTTTGATGCGACTATCCCAACTTCATTTCTACAAGATGCAGTGAACTTGGTGAGTCTTAATGTCAGCAACAACAGCTTCACTGGCGCCATTCCGGGCTCCCTTTGCATCAATTCCAGCCTCCTTATGCTCTTGGATTTCTCCAGTAACGACTTCATCGGAGAGATTCCCTGTGGGCTTGGGGGATGTTCAGAATTGGAGGTCTTTCGAGCTGGTTTCAACTCTCTCTCCGGACCAATTCCGAGTGACATTTATCAGGTAAGGACTCTACGAGAAATCAGCTTAGCTTCCAATAGTCTATCTGGACAGATAGGAGGCAGCATAAGTAACCTCACAAGCCTCATCACACTTGAGCTCTACTATAATGAGTTTAGGGGCATCCTCCCTCCGGATATAGGGAACCTGTCCAAATTGGAAAAACTAGCCCTTCACATGAACAACTTCAGTGGCACAATACCAACATCCTTGATGAATTGCATTCATCTTAGAGAACTAAATTTGGGGTTCAACTCATTTCAAGGAAATATCTCCACCCTTAATTTCTCCCAGCTTCAGCAACTTACCTTACTAGACCTCGGCAACAATAACTTCTTCGGGCAATTTCCCATTAGCCTTTATTCCTGCAAGTCCCTGAGAGCAATCAGACTAGCTCGCAGCAATCTTGAAGGACAGATTCTACCTGATATGCTCACTCTGCAATCTCTCTCATTCCTTTCGCTTTCTGATAATAGGCTAACCAACATCTCGGGGGCGGTGAGAATCCTAATGGGCTGCAAGAACCTCAGCGTCCTCATCCTCACAAAAAACTTTGCAGGTGAGTTAATGCCGGATTACGATGACGAGGCGGCAGATTTGAGTACTGATGGTTTCAAAAATCTCCGATTTCTAAGCCTAACGGGTTGCCTACTCGTTGGCCGAGTACCCAAATGGCTAGGAAAACTGAAGAAGCTAGAGTTTTTAAGTCTCTCTCTTAATCAACTTCGAGGCTCCATTCCTGGATGGTTAGGGAATTTGCCCAGCCTTTTCTACTTGGACCTGTCTAATAATCTCCTTACTGGAGTATTTCCTGAGGAGCTTTGCAAATTGCCAGCATTGACATTGGATCGAGTTGCCACCAAAGTAGATGATACTAATCTAGAATTGCCAATCTTTACTGCATCCAACTATAGTGCTACAGCAAACAACACCCATGGTAGACAATACAACAAACTCTCCAACTTCCCACGAGCAATAATTTTCAAAAACAACAGCATTAGTGGGAGAATCCCAGCTGATATTGGGCAAATGAAATTTCTAGTTTATTTGGATCTCAGACACAACAACCTCTTTGGAAAAATCCCGGATCAAATATCGAGTCTTCGAAACTTAGAATCATTGCACCTATCCTTCAACCATTTTTCTGGTGAAATCCCAGTGTCACTGACTAGCCTCGATTTCTTGGCCGAGTTCAATATTTCATACAACAATCTTCGAGGACCGATACCGGCGGGCACTCAACTACAGAGCTTTGGGGCTTCTGCTTACGAGGGTAATCCAGAGCTGTGTGGACTACCACTTCCAAACCCATGCCAAGTTCCTGGTGTCAATGAACACAAGGATACTCAACACAAGGAAGAAGAGGACGGAGATGGGAGTCCTTGGTTCTATTTGAGCACAGGGCTTGGATATATTGTGGGGTTATCTGTAGTTTGTTACACTACTTTGTTCAACACTCGGTGGAGAGATGCTTATTTTCAATGCTTGACAAATGCTAAAAATCAACTGTGTGTGACACTTGCTGTTTGTGTTGCAAGAATTGGAAGGAGGACTTCACGGCTAGCTAGCTAAGTTAAAATTATTTTATGTTCTTCGTTGTTTAGGTCCGGATTTTTGTTTTGGAAAATGAAAAGAAAAGAAAAGAAAATAAGAAGTAAATTTATTTTTTGTTATAATTTTCTTTTTGTATTGAATATATAGTTAAAAATAAAAATTTATTCTACTATGATAATTTGCACATAAAAATTAAAGTTTTGTTCATTGATTTGTTATATAATCTAGGTAACCCTATTGTTGATCCTTGACTTAAAGGTCTTTCACTCCATCTATTTATTTATTTGTATTATTGAGTGTTTCCAAAGCTTAGTTCCACAAAAGCTCATTATAAAAGGAAAAATATTTAGAAACCTTTAAAATAAATGAACAGGAGCTAAGAACATGTAGTTAGTGATTTAGTTTCCAATTGTTTTTAAGATAAAATTTATAAAATAAATAAAATCATGGTATTTTTAATTAATTTTTATCTTCATTGAGATAAATTTAATAAGAAAAACCAATTTATTATTTTAAGCTTCTCAAGAATTTTTAATTTTTTTAATTTTTAAGTACAGGGGCTAAGAACATGTAGTTAGTGATTTAGTTTCCAATTGTTTTTAAGAAAAAAATTATAAAATAAAGAAAATGATGGTATTTTTAATTAATTTTTATCTTCATTGAGATAAATTTAATAAGAAAAATCAATCTATTATTTTAAGCTTCTCAAGATTTTTGATATTTTTAATTTTTAAGTCCAAAAATATTAGATGGTACTAAATAATAAGCTCTAGATAATTTAAATTGAATGATAAATAAATAAAAATAAATTTTTAAAAGTGATTCATTTTACAAGTTTTGAATATTCAATTTCATTCTTAATATTATAAAATTAAATTTTAATTCTAAAATATAAATAATTAAAATTTGTGCGTAGTACAGGATCGATCTTCGCTAGCTAGTGTGTGTAACATATGCACACACTTATAATGAAGGACTGTTTTTTCAAAATTAACTTATCTATTTTTTAACTTTTAAGGCTCAATGAATTACACTACATAGTTTAAATCCAACAAATTTTGTAGTGAATATTATTCCTGAGGGCTTAAGATGGTTTCAACTCTCTTTCTAGACCAATACGTACTAGGTGACGTTTATCAAGTGAAGACCTTATGAGAAATCAACTTAGCTTCAAATAATTTCTCAAGACTAGTTGGTGGCAGCATCATTCAATTCACCAACTTCACTACCCTTGTGCTTTACCTTAGTGAATTGAGTGGCATCCTCCCCCTTAACATAGAAAAGGAAAGCTCCCAAAATATGTCCTCCATAATAAAAAAATTGAGTAGCACAACACTTGCTTTCTTGATGAATTGCACACATCTTAGAGAATTAAATTTAGAGTTCAACTCATTTAGCAGGGATATCTCCCCCCTAAATTTCTCTTGACTTCTACAACTTATCCTACTTAACCATGCAAAAATAAGTTGTTCGGTCAATTTTCCATTACTCTTTACTTCTGCAAGTCCCTAAAAGCTATCAAACAAGCTTGGAACAAAAGAAAAGAACAAATTTCACAAGACATTCTTATTCTACAATCTCTTTAATTCCATTCACTTTCTGATAATAGGTTAACCAACCTCTAGGGGTAATAAGAATCCTTATAGGTTGCAAGAATTTTGGTGTCCTCATCCTCACTAAGAAATTTACGTGCAAGTCAATATTGGGTAATGATGATATAGTAGCCTTGCACACTAATTGTCATGAAAATCTAGAAGTTTAAGCCTAACAAGCTACCTACTTGTCATTCAAATACCTTTCTAACTGTTTAATAATTATTTTTGAGTAAAAAATGTTGCAAGCAAAATAACTATTGCCATCTATAAATAAAGCTTAACTAGATGCAATGAAAAGCATCGAATTATACCATCTTGAAGATTATGACTTTGCTATTCTTTTGAGTTAACAATTCATTGTAATTGAAGTAGTATCAAAGTATTTGCCTAATAGGATAAGTCCTTCATAAAGGATCTCTAAGCTCACAGATTCTAAAACTCAATACTATGTGTATGAGCTAAAAAAGTCCTCAGAGACTTGTCTTATTTGCTTTTTTAATTGGTTGCAATCCCAATGGGATCGTGGCGTCTCAAGTGTTGCAATACTGATCTTTGGCCAAGGAGTCGAGTGGTATTGGGGTTGTGTTATCCCTGGTTTTGAGGCATGTGTTGTTGGTGGTTGTCTAATAGTGGCAAGACAATTGTCTTGGTTTGTGTAAATACTAAGTATATTAGTATTGGATTATAGTGAAAAGCTCAAACAAGTTATTTTGAGGAGTCGATGTAGGTCAAGTAAGCGAACCACTATAAATTTTGTGTGCCACTTTATTTACTTCTTTATTTTATGCTTTGATCATATGCTTCAATTTCATTAACTTTAAAGAATTAAAATACTCTGCTGAATTTGTATGATACTCTCACACAACTTGAGAGATCGGGCTGAGCTTGTATTTATAGGAAAGTTTGTGACAAAGGTAAACAATATTTAGTTACACAAAAATTCAAAAAATAAAATTCAAACTTTCAAATTGCAAATTAAAAATTCAAACTTTCAAAATAAAAAATTCAAAAATGAAATAATCATATCCAATCAAGAGTTTGTTTGAGGCGTGAGATTCGATTGATGCAGGTTTGTTGAATGTGGACTTGCTGTGACTGACTTTGAATTTAAACATCTTTTATTACTCTCTCGCAAGCTGAACGGTGCAGAAGTAACGTTCAACTTGTCCCGAAGAAATTTAAAACTTGTAGAGGGCAGAGGCTTAGTAAGAGCATCAACAATCTTATCGCGACTTGGGATGAACCGAACATCCAAGAGTTTCTGTTGCACTTTTTCACGCACAAAGTTATATTCAATCTCCACATGTTTCATCCGAGCATGAAACATAGGATTAGCAGAAACGTAAGTGGCACCCACATTATCACACCACAAAGTCGGAGGAGAGGACAAAGAAATGCTAAGTTCACGTAGTAGAGACATAACCCACAAGGATTTAGCAGTGGCATTAGCAACCGATTTGTATTCAGCCTCAGTGGACGAACGTGCAACTATAGGCTGCTTCTTAGAAAGACCAGAAAATAAGGTTAGAACCCACACAATATGCCCTAATAGGCTTATGATCACCAGCACAACCCATCTAATCAGCATCGAAGAAAACAGATAAGCAAGAGGAGGAATTTCAATTGAAGAAGAGACCATGATCAATGGTGCTTTTGAGGTAGCGAAGAATTCGCTTAACAACCAACCAATGATTAATGTGTTAGATCTGACGCTGCCAAAAAACTCCTTCTTGAGAGCTTTTTCACCACTTAGAAGCAAAGTTAGACTACAAAAAAACTTAAAACTTAGTTCATTTTAAGCACAAAGGTTTCCAAGTTGGCCATACGAGGTCCAAACTGAGTGTGGTCAGTTTCGAGATGTTCGTTACATTGACTTGGACGTGCCGAATCCGACGATGCCTAAAAACTCCTCCTCGACAACTTTTTCTCCACTTAAAAGCAAAGTTAGAATACAAACATAGTAACCTTAGTTTACGGTCTTGCACCCAGGTGTCCAATTCAGTCATACGAGATGCAAATCAAGTGTTGTCAGTCCTGACACGTCCATCACATAGACATGGACTTGTTGGATTTGATGGTGCCCGAAAACTCCTCCCTATGAGCTTTTTACTCATTTAGAAGTAAAGTTAGAATACAAACATAGTAACCTTACTTCACGATTTTGCATACATGTGTCTAATTCACACATACGAGGTCCAAATTGAATACGATCAGTCCCGACACATCCATTACATTGACCTGGACATGTCAGAGCTAATGGTGCTTAAAAACTCCTCCTCGAGAGCTTTTTCCCCACTTAGAATCAAAGTTAGAATAGAAACAAACTTAGTAATTAAACTTAGTTCATTTTAAGCACTTAACTTACAATTCGGGCATACGAGGTCCAAACCGAGTGGGGTAAATTTGGACTAATCAAATTAAGTTATTTACAATTGTATCATTTTTTTACACAATGTCCGAATGTTCGATCATTTTACTATCAAATCATTTTTAATTATAGTATATACATATATGTTCAAATATTGTATAATAATTTCTTGTATAATTATTATTTTGTAGGGACTGCAACTGTCGCAACACTATAACGATGACAGGGACTACAGTCAGGTTGGATGCGCTCAGCTTTTGACTTTTTTTATATTCCTTTTTATCTGAATAGAATTATTTTTTATTTTTTAATTTCAATTTGTGTTTGTATATATGTATTTGAATTTTGAATAATTTTTATTTGAATTTTTAATAATTTATGAATGTTTTAGTAATTTTGGTTTAATTTTATGTATGCTAAAATGTAATTACAAGATTTTACAGGAATTTTCAAAAAAAAAAAAAAAAAAAAAATTTTAAAGTTGTTGGCCTTACAAGGGTTAACATTTTGTTTTAATGTTAACAAACAAGTAGAACTTAACATGATTTGTTTAAGTGATGTATTTTTAGGACTCAATGATGAATACAAGGTTAAAGAATTCATGAAAGCTTGTATTTCAAAAAAGGATGATTATATCAAGCTTGAGATATGGATTAAAACTTGAAGATCATGAGAGCATTGATATAAAAGAAAAAGTTTCAAGAATGAAAGCCCAAGTGATCAACATAGAAAGCTCAAACTTCAAATGTCATATCTTGAAAACTCACAAGGATCAAGAAACATAGAAGGTCTTACATAAATGCAAGTGATCCACAACGAAAGCTCAAAAAAGTTTGAAAGATCAAAGATCAACGACAAAGAGAACTCAAAGTAAAGAAGTGTCAAATGAGTTTTTAGAACAAGTTTTGTAAGTACTTCAAGTTGATTCAAGTATGAATTTTCATTTTGAAGCTCACTAAGTAAAGAGACTTAGAGACCTTAGTTTTAAGTCTTGGAACATATTTTTCAAAGTTAAACAAGTTAATATTCCAAGATTAAATAAACAAAGAAGAGAGAAACCAAAAATGTCTTGAAATGAGGAACAACTGGTTGACAGACGACTGCCTATCTATGATAGTCAACTGACATATTAAAGGAAGTTATTTAAATAAACAGAAGCAGGATAGACGATTGTCAAGTACTTGACAAACGACTGTCAGTGATGAATGAGACGACTGTGTAAGTTTTGTTAGACGACTGCCACCTTTTTGAATGTTTTTAAAAAACTAAGTTGTTCAGTGATAGACGATTGCCACCCTAATGACAAGCAACTGCCACCTTACTATTTGTGAAATATATACTTGGAATGCATGGACAAATGATTGCTAGAGATCACATAGTAGTCTGGCTCGCGGCAGATTACATTGATTTAAACACCAAAAAATTAGTTCAGCATTAAAAATCTCTCTCAAGTATTCAAAAGTTCTCAAAGTTCTTTCTTTGTCATAACTTGCACGAAGTTACTGAAGTCTTGTTGATTCTCTTACTGATATTGTGCTTCAATTACTAATTCTTTTATCTATTGAAAGAATCATATAGTGAAACATTTTTAGAGCTTCGATATGAATTTCATATTGTGAATTATATTGAAGTATATAGTTTTGAACTGTACTAATCAGCTCCTTGAGGAGCAAATTTTTTGTACACATCTATTTGATTTGTATCTTGTAGATTGAAGATTCCAAGGATTGTTTGAATTGTTGGCTAAGTAAGGGGATATTGCTTAGAGAGGTGGGCTCTAACCTAATTAAGGAGTGATTGAACGAAGGTACAACGTTTGGAGGGGCGGGCTCTAAACTAATTAAGGAGTGACCGAACGAGGGTAGGCTCTAGCTTGCTGAAGGAGTGTGTAAAGGTTTGTTTTTCCTGGTAAAGGAACAGGTTTAGTGAATCCTTTGGTGGTTTGCCAAAGGCTAGGACGTAGGCTGGGTATAAGCCGAACCTCGTAAAAATCCCGGTCTCACTCTCTCTTTTCGTTACTCTTTATTTTTAGTAAATATAAATTGTATGGATGATTTAATTTCTTAATCACATATACTACGTAATTTGGAAGTTAAATAAACTTAAAGTTTAATTTTGATTTGGGATTGCAGAAATCGAAAGGGAGTATGTTGGTTGATTAAAACTTTGCGGAAATCTTAAAAGGAAGTACGTTGTTTGATTAACACCCAAAGACAAACTAACTAAAGATGTTATTTAAATTCTGAGTTGTATTAGATTTGAGTTGTGGATTGCATTGAAGAAACCATTTCACATATACAGGGCTTGATTCAAATTTATATATTGAGGGCTGACAACAAAAGCTGAAAGTTGA
This sequence comes from Malania oleifera, assembly GCF_029873635.1. Lineage (NCBI taxonomy): Eukaryota > Viridiplantae > Streptophyta > Magnoliopsida > Santalales > Ximeniaceae > Malania > Malania oleifera. The sequence continues at coordinate 140,735,771 of NC_080418.1, forward strand.
ATCTAATATATTATGATTGAATGGTTTAAAGTTTGATATTGATTGGAATGTGTTTATATTTCAACGAGTGCTAAATCTTGCAAGCTTTCATCAATCTAACAGTGCTGCAGTTAACGTATACTTGGCAAATCAATTGGTTGTTTGATTGAACCTTGTTTTGGTCATTTGCATTGTAGTTGTGGATTGAATTTTGTTTTAAATATTTATTTCGTATTTGATAAAACAAGAAGAAAACAAGAATTCATTAAAAATACTTAAAAAGAGGTTAAAGATTCTTGAAGAGAATTAAAAGAAATTTTAAGATCCAATTCACCCCCCTCTTGGGACTACACCTAACTTTTCAATTGGTATTAGAGCGGAGTTATAGCAAATCTTAATTAGTAGCTATAAAAAGATCCAAATGGCTCACTTAGGCGTAGCTCCCTTTAGAGAGGGACATTCTTCAACTAGGTCTCCTATCTTTTGAGGACATAACTACACTTTTTGGAAAAAGCAAATGCAAATATATTTTCAAACTATGAATTGGAAAGTTTGGGAGGTTGTCATGGATGGTGACCTAATTCCCCTTAAATTAGTAGATGGAAAACAAGTTCCCAAAGAGAAAAATGATATGACATACTTAGATCATAAGATGTTGCAAGTTAATTCTGGTGCTATGAATGCTTTATATTGTGCTTTAGATGTTAATGGATTTAATAGAGTAATGACTTGTAAATCAGTTTAGGAAATATGGGACAAGCTAGAAGTCACTTATGAAGACATTATAGATGTTAGAGATAATATGATTGGTATGCTTACCAGCGAATATGAAGCTTTTAAGATGAACCCAGATGAATCAAGTGACTAAGAGGTTGCTTATACTTGTTATATGGCATGGGACGATGAGGGAAGCTTCTCATTCAAATCAGATAATGAATATGATAGTGATTCATCTAATAAATCCAATGATGAGTGTATGCCATCTTATGATAAATTACAAAATGATTTATTCAAAGTCCATAAGATGTTAATCAAAGTAACTAAACAAAATATTTCATTGAAAAATAAGAATGAAGGTATAATGAAAGAGTTAGAATCCCTTAGAATTGCTAAAAATGATAAAGATTCAAAACTCAAGAAAATAGAAAATAAGTATGAAACTGTAATAAAAGAATTAGAAGCTAAAAATCTTACTGAAAAAAAAAAAAGACTTGAAAATCAAAGAATTAGAAAGCAAGAATGAAAAAATGATAGAAGACCTTCGATCCCTATCCTCTATAGAATATAAGAAAGACATATATATTTCTGAATTAAAAGATAAAATCAGAAAGTTATCTCAAGAATTAGAGAAATCACTAAAGAATGTTGATAACAAGAAAGATATAGAGATAAATAATCTCAAAAATAAAATTGAAGATAAAGAAACCATCATTTATAAGTTCACTAAAGGAAAGACAAACTTTGACAAAATGATAGGCTTGCAAAAGATGACCTTAAATAAAGAAGGCATTGGATTTAATGACGTTGAAAATAAAAAGAAAAAGAATCTTTACATGGGTTATTTTTAAAAAGCATTCAAAGATTATGCTAGCACATCCTTTAATGCCTACACTAACACCATATGCTATCAATGTAAGAAAAAAGAGACGTATAAAGTTTGAATGTCCATTTAAAAGAAATGATGTGAAGACTAAACAGGTATAGAAAATAAAAGAAATATCCATTGACAAATCATCCAAACCCAAGAAAGTATGAGTACCAAGATGAAAGACTAGTTCATATATGAAAAACTCCATGGATTAAGTCATTACCCTTTAAAAATTGAGAAAGTAACTTAATTCATGATCAACAAATGAACTAGTTGAAATAGAAAAACTTAAAGATAAGTTTAAGAGCTTATTATAACAAATTCAAAATGACAATGTTGACCAAAATAATAGGATGATTTTTACAAGACTTACTTAAGAAAATATCAAATTGAGCTTATTATATAAGTACCTTGATTAAGAAAAAGATATTTGAGAATGAAAGCCTATATGCTACATGCTTACAAGCCTATATGATATGCTATATGCTAGATGTGTAGGACTTGACTTGACTTATATCGAAAACTTATGGCTCATTATGTTGAAAATTTGAGCATGTGATCATTGAGCATAAGCATGAATTCTGATATGAGATTAATTCTTGACCATGCATGCTATTGATGAATCACATGGATAAACTTACTGCTCTTTATATTGATATCTATGAGTTATGAAAGATATAATAGTTATATTAGTATCCATGAGTTATGCATGATGTGATAATGACTTTGGTATCTATAAAGTAATTTGGTATCCATAAATATTTTAATTGATATCAAAATTTAAAAGCTCACTTGGTATCACAATCTAAAAGTTCAATTTATTTTTGAGTATGACAAGTATGATTATATCTATGAGCATGATATGACATTGATGATATTAGCATGATATTGATATTTGATACATCATGTGAATCAATGATTTGAAACATGTGATGATAAAAGCATAATTGGTAACAAAATTGAATGTATTGAATCCAGGGGGAGTGTTATGACTTATTGCTTATATTATGATCATTTCCCTATTAATCAATTGATATCATGAATTCAATTTTAAGTTGGTATAAAAAAATCAACAATTGTATCTTGAATAATGTCAAAGGGGGAAAAAGCAGTTAGTAGATACATGACTATTAAAACACACTACACATGCTATATTGAAAAATAATAAATTGAGTGTGTACATATGTTTGATGATATGCTCAAAATGTGATTTTATTTGAACTTAATCATTTTTTTTCTCTTTTTGATTGATGTCAAAAGGGGGAGAAGTTTTAAATCAAAAATTGAGCATGATATTGCAAAAATCGAGCATGAACATAATATATATCAAAAGGAGGATAAGTATTTGACATTGATTGATAAACTTGAACTTGAATAAAATGATGAGCATGATTGTAAAATGAAGTGATGAGCATGATTGTTGTCGCGACGTCCCGGAGCGCGGGTGCCCCGGGGTGGCAAAATAAAATTCATTTTATATTTTCAAGCAAAAAAACAAAAATAGAGTCGCCACAAACCTTTTAGTGTGGTTAGAACACATGATTACTACCCAATTAAGGGTAGATTCGGTCTACGTTACCAAAATTAGGGTCGGGAGTTCGGTTATGCGAGGGGAAGGTATGAGTATCCTCTACGCGCCCGTTCTTACGAACGGTACCTAATTAATTTGGAATTATCCTTAAGTTAATTTAAAAAGTCTTTAAAATTACTCCCTATTAGTGAATTTATGAAATACACACAAAAATATATATACTATATCTTCCCTCAGAACCAAGGTACGGCAAGCTCGAAAGCTTATACCCTCATTAAAATCATAGGGATAAAATTGAAAATACTTAATAACAAAAATATAATAATACTAAAATAATAGCAAGCTAATATAAATACTAAAAATAACACAATCGAATATACGTACACTCTAAAATAGAATAATAATGATAATAATAATAATAATAATGATGATGATGATGATGATAATGATGATGATGATGATGATAATTACAATTACAATAATAATAATAATAATAATAATAATAATAATAATAATAATAATAATAATAATAATAATAATAATGATAGTGATGGTATGCACACCAAATATTATATATAAATATGACAATACAAATGTGGAAATAATTAAACCCCATAAATAGTATATACAATAAATCAACATGGAAACAAAATTATGTAAACAATTCAAACTACCAATCTATTATGCAAATATATCCATGTACAATGTGAAAACATGTGATAATTAGGAAACATAGCAAAACCTAAAATTGAAATGCAATAATAATGTGAAAATATATGAGCTAATATACAATATAATGTGCCATGAATATGCAAATAATTATAAAAGGCAATCGCAATAATAATACAAATATACAAACTATACAATAAAATGTGCTTTCAATAATAATATAAATATACAAATAAACATATAAGGCAATAACAATAACAAATATGCAAACTAAATATAGAATAAAATGTACAATCAATAATACTATGAATATGCAAATAAATATATAATGTAATAATAATATAACTATGAAAATAAATATATAAGGCAATGACAATAGTAAATATGCAAACTAAATGCACAATGAACTATGCAATAAATAATATATAATGCAATAACCTCTAGGGTGTGGTTCAGGTGGTAGTGCGGGTTGCAGGAGTGCCTTTCACGAGGTCAGGTGTTCAAACCCTCTTGGACTCGTTTCCGCCTCTGGACTCCTGAATTTACCCTCCTTTTGGAGTTGTGGGATCAACTTCAAGGGGCGCAGGATTAGTCACGTGGATCGTAAAACGGACGCGTGGATACCTGGTACGTATTCCAAAAAAAATAATATATAATGCAATAATAATATAATGCAATAATAATATAAATATAAATGCACAAATTAAATATACAATAACTAGTAATAATAATAATAATAATAATAATAATTATAATAAAACACAACAATAATGACAATAATATGCAAATCAAACACGTGCGTGGGTGGTGTGAGTGTGTGTGCTGTGTGTTTAAAGGTGAGTATTTTTTTTTTGTGTGTGTGTTTTGCTGTGTGTTTAAGTGTTTGCGTGTGCTGTGTGCGGGGGTGTTTGCCGGAGTTACTGCTGCAGCTGCTGTGGCGCTTGGTGGCTGGGAGTGAAAGTGGTCGCCGGAGCAGTGGTAGACTGCAGAGTTGGAGGTCTCTGGTGGCTCGGGCCCGTGGTCTGGTGCTCGGGTCTCGGCTGGCCGACGAGGGTGGTCTGGTGGTGCTGCAGGAATGAGGAGGTCTGAAGTGGCCGTGAATGGAGGGGCTGCCGTGGATGACGCTGGGAGACAGGCAGCAGTGTGGTGGTCGGAGCTGGAGAAGATGGAGTTGGGCGGAGTTGCAGAGGAGTGGCGGATGGTGCCTTGATTGCGTCTGTGGAGTGGCTCGGCTGGTGTCTGCTCGGGTTGGTGGTTGGTGAATGGTGCCGTGGGGCTGGTGCGTTGCTGTTCGTGAGGGACGTCTGCCGTGGTTGCTGTGGCTGTGAGGTTGAAGATGGAGGCAGGGGAAGATAGAGAGAAGAAGCAGAGGGAGAGACTGAGGGGTGAGTTCAAAGAGATGATGGAGATAGAGAGAGAGGCGAGAGACAGGGCTGAGAGAACAAGGAGAGAGTTTTCTTTTTTTCTTTTTGGTTTTTTTTGCCCGTGTGTTTTGCGATGTATTTATAAGCTAAAAAAACCTAGCCGATTCTTTTCTTTTCTTTTTCATTTTTTTTCATTTTTTTTGGGTACTTTTATGTAATAATGAATATACTAATCATAATAATAATAATAATAATAACAATAGCGAAATAATAATAATAATAGTAAATATAATAATAATACTTCTAATAATAATAGTAGTAAAATAATAATAATAATAATAAAGTAATAATTAATAATATTTAAAAATAATAATAATATCAATAATAATAGTAATAATAGTAAAAATAATAATAATTATAATAAAAGAATAGTAATAATAATAGTAATAATAATAATAAGATAACAATGATAATAATAATAATAATAGTAATGTAGTAATAATAATATTTAATAATAATGATAATACTAATAATAGTAAAAATATCGTAAATATAATAGTTATACTAAAAGTAATAATACTAATAATAATAATAGTAAAACGGCGCCTTTGTTATATTTGGCTCGGAAAAAAATAGGGTGTCTACAATTGTAAAAGAGTTTTTGAAATTAATATTGATCTTGCGAATATTGTTAAAATGATGCTTATTGAAAGGGGAAGTCTTTTTAAGACTCACTCTAATTTTTGCTTCTTGTTTGTCATCATAAAAAAAGGGAGATTGTTAGCCTTACAAGACTTAACATCTTGTTTTGATGCTAACAAACAAGTAGAACTTAACATGCTTTATTTAAGTGATGTATTTTCAGGACTCAATGATGAATGCAAGGTTAAAGAATTCATGAAAGCTTGTACTTCAAAGAATGATGATTATATCAAGCTTGACGCATGAATTAAAACTTGAAGATCATGAGAGCATTGATATAAAAGAAAAAGTTTCAAGAATGAAAGCCCAAGTGATCAACATGGAAAGCTCAAACTTCAAATGTCATATCTTGAAAGCTCACAAGGATCAAGGAACATGGAAGGTCTTACATAAATGCAAGTGATCCATAATGAAAGCTCAAAAAAGTTTGAAAGATCAAAGATCAGCGACAAAGAGAACTCAAAGCAAAGAAGTGTCAAATTAGTTTTTAGAACAAGTTAATATTCCAAGATTAAATAAACAAAGAAGAGAGAAACAAAAAATGTCTTGAAATGAGGAACAACTGGTTGACAGACGACTTCCTATCTATGATAGTCAACTGGTATATTAAAGGACTTTATTTAAATAAACAAAAATAAGACAGACAACTGTCAAGTACTTGACAAACGACTGTTAGTGACAAATGAGATGACTGTGTAGGTTTTGTCAAACGACTGCCGCCTTTCTGAATGTTTTAAAAAACTAAGTTGTTCAGTGACAAATGACTGCCACCCTGATGATAGGCGACTGCCACCTTACTGTTTGTGAAATATATACTTGGAATGCATGGACAAATGACTGCCAGAGATCACATAGTTGTTTGGCTTGCGATAGATTTCAAAATACTCAACAAGCATATTTTTAAACTTTCAACTACTTGAAGCCCAAATTAATATAAAACTTGGACTCTACTCCAAGTAAACTTGGGGAATAAGTTAGATACCTTTCTATATTTATAAATACCCTCAAGTTACATTAATTTAAACACCAAGAAATTAGTTCAACATTAAAAATCTCTCTCAAGTATTCATAAGTTCTCAAAGTTCTTTATTGGTCATAGCTTGCACGAAGTTACTGAAGTCTTGCTGATTCTTTTACTGATATTGTGTTTCAATTACTAATTCTTTCATCTATTGAAAGAATCATACGGTGAAAAATTTTTAGAACTTCGATCTGAATTTTATATTGTGAATTATATTGAAGTATATAGTTTTGAACTGTACTAATCAGCTCTTTGAAGAGCAAATTCTTTGTACACATCTATTTGATTTGTATCTTGTAGATTGAAGATTCCAAAGATTGTTTGGATTGTTGGCTAAGCATGGAGATATTGCTTAGAGAGGCGAGCTCTAACCTAATTAAGGAGTGACCGAACGAGGGTACATCGTTGGGAGAGGTGGGCTTTAGCCTAATTAAGGAGTGACCGAACGAGGGTACATTGTTTGGAGAGGCGGGCTCTAGCCTAATTAAGGAGTGACCGAACGAGGGTATATCCTTTGGAGAGGCGGGCTATAGTCTATTGAAGGAGTGTATAAAGGTTTGTTCCACCTGGTAAAGGAACAAGTTTAGCGAATCCTTTGGTGGTTTGCCAAAGGCGAGGAAGTAGGCTGGGTATAAGCCGAACCTCGTAAAAATCCCGATCTCACTCTCTCTTTCCCTTACTCTTTATTTTTAGCACATATAAATTGGTGGATGATTTAATTTCTTAATCACATATACTACGTAATTTGGAAGTTAAATAAACTTAAAGTTTAATTTTGATTTGGGATTTCAGAAACTGAAAGGAGTACGTTGGTTGATCAAAACTTTGCAGAAACCTTAAAAGGAAGTACGTTGTTTAATTAACACCCAAAGACAAATTAACTAAAGAGGTTATTTAAATTCTGAGTTGTTTGGGATTTGAGTTGTGGATTGTATTGAAGAAATCATTTCATATATACAAGGCTTGATTCAAATTTATATACTGAGGGTTGACAACAAAAGATGAAAATTAAATCTAATATATTGCGGCCGAATGGTTTAAAGTTTGATATTGATTGGAATGTGTTTATATTTCAAAGAGTGTTGAATCTTGCAAACTTTCATCAATCTAACAGTGCTGCAGTTAACTTATACTTGGAAAATTAATTGGTTGTTTGATTGAACCTTGTTTTGATCATTTGTGTTGTAGTTGTGGATTGAATTTTGTTTTAAATATTTATTGTGTATTTGATAAAACAACAATAAAATAAGAATTCATTAAAAAGATTTAAAAGAGGTTAAAGATTCTTGAAGAGAATTAAAGAAATTTTAAGACCCAATTCACCCCCCTCTTGGGACTACACCTTGTTTTTCAAAAGTATTAGTGACAGTTTGAAATACCGTCACTGTTAATTGCAGGAGAAGTATTAGCGACGGTTTTTAAATCTTCACTAAAAGACTAACACCGTCACTATAGAGTCAACATTTTTTCAGCTCAAATTTGTCACTAAAAGCCAAATATGAGTGACTGTTTTGATGACTGTCACTAAAAGAGTAACATTAGTGATGGTTTTGTGGACCGCTACCAATAGCGTAACAGTAGTGACGGTTATATAATCATCACTAATACATGACCTTTAGTGACGTACGATTTTGAACTGAGTAAATATTGATTCTATAGTGAGGGTGTTTGTCGTTTAGTGATGGTAGAGAACCATCACTAATATTGAACTTTTAGTGATGGTTTATATATTGTCACTAATAAGTATTAGTAACCGCATATGTGACAACTAATTTCAAACCGTCACTAATGCTTATCAAACGGTTTTTTGATTTTTGTAGTGACTTAGATATAAAGTAGGAAAAAGGGTATTATTATTCATCGCAAAAAAAAAAAAAAGTCAACAAGTAGACTTATAAGTAATAGGCATGCACATAGTTTTTCAATAAAAATTCACAAGTGCATAGAAAAAAAAAAAACTTAATCAAAGAACAATTAATTGTACAAAAAAATGAAACACATAAGAAGAACATGACACACATAATTTCAATCTTCATTATTGTCATACTTAAGTCCATGAAGGAGATGAAACTCTTAACATTTTGACCTAATTTTGAAACAGAAAACCAAAGAGAATTGTTTTAAAAGCTCCATCTTTGTTTTATTTTGCTTATTTAAAGGACAAAAAGAAAGAAAAAAAAAATAAAGACTCTTTAATTAATCTTAATATGTTGGTCCCTTTGTCCGCTACCACTTTGTTGCTGCACTCCAGTTATAGGAATACTTGATCCGCATGTGCAGAGCTTGTTGCCTTTCAAAACATAAAAAAGCATAATTACTATGTGTTTGTAAACAAACAATATAAAAGTTGCAACTAGTTGTCAGCTTAAGAAAATTAAGCACGAAGAAATTTGAGTAGTTAGAAGCACCTATATAGTTGGGTATGCATTGTTTGTTTCATCACGTACAAAACTAGTATTTTGTTGGAGTTTTCAATTTAATTCTTGATTTTGTCGTGTTAAGTGCTTCTAAATTCTTTTTAAATTCATATAACTATAATTAAAATGCTTGCTTGAGCCATGCTCTCACAAAAATTATGAAAGAGAGTATGGGCAATCAGTTCATGAAGACATTGATAAATGAACCAGCATACAAACTATTTATGCTGTTATATATGAAATAAAATTGCCTCTCGAAATAACCCGAGGGTGATTTTTTTTTTTAGTTGTATTGATGCATATTGTCATAGATGAATCATAAATATGTGTATGCTTGTGTGTGTAGGTGTGTCTATGTGTGTATTGAGCATTCATAGAATCTTAAGATCGAAAATAAAAAATAGGAAGAGAGGGAGGTAAAAAAAAAAAAAGGGCTATTACCACTTAAGCTTGAATCCTGCTCCAAACTCTAGCCTTGCAAACGGCTAGTGTCACACAAAATCTGTCTTTTGTATCTGTCAAAAATTGGAAGTAGGCATACCTCCAAGAAGGTTTGAATAATAAACTACCACAAATTGCCCAAAACCCTGTGATGAATCCAAGTGCCATACTCACATAGAACCAAGGAGTTTCATGCCCGTCTTCCTCATCTTGAATGCTCCCATCTTCATTATTGATGCCAACAACTTGGCATTGGTATGGAAGTGGGGGGCCACAAAGTTTAGGATTCCCCTCATATGCAGAAGCATCAAAGCTTTGAAGTTGAGTGCCTAATGGTATTGCTCCTTGAAGATTGTTGTATGAGACATTAAACATGGACAAAAAATTGAGACCTTTTAACGATTGTGGAATCTCACCAGAAAGATTGTTTTTGGAGAGGTCTAGTTGTTCTAAGTTACAAAGGTTGGATAGTTGATGTGGAATGTTGCCAGAGAAGTTGTTTTGAGAGAGATTCAAGTATTGAAGAGACTTCAATTGACCAATCTCAATAGGAATATTACCACTCAAGCTGTTGTTACTCACATCAATTACTTTTCCCATGTTTGAGATTTTATTGTATTGTCTAATACCACTTTGTGAAATTGATTTGATGCCAAAAATCAGAGGCACATCGAGATAAATTTGATCAACTTGTTCAGAAGCCTGCTTAGGTGTTAATGCTGGCAGTCTAGTAAGTTCCAGTGGAAATTCTCCAGAAATGAAATTTCTTGACAAGTCAATGTGGAAGAGTCTTGGCAAAGTCCCTAAGAAACTAGGAATTGGACCTCTAATTTGGTTCCTCTTTAGTATGAGAATCTCTAGTTTTCTAAGCTTTGACAACCATGTTGGCACTGGTCCAACGAGTTGGCATAAGCCTATACTCAAATATCGAAGATTTTGAAATCCAATTGAATCAACCAAGCTGTTATCATCTGGCATTATCTCATTTACAAAGCATTTGGCAAGCGAGAGGACCCTAAGGTTGTGCAGACCCATTAGAATTTTGATTGCCCCTGAGATGTTGGTTAACTTAATTCCAGAAAGTGAAAGGAGTGAAAGAGATTGCAAAGCAAGAATTTCAGGTGTGATATGTCCTTCTAGCATGTTATTGGCAAGTCTAATTGCTTTCAGGGACTTACATGCATAAAGGCTTACTGGCAATTGACCTATGAAGTGATTAAAGCCAAGGTCAACAATGACAAGTTTGGAAAGCTTGGAGAAATTAAAAGTGGAGATATCACCTCCTAACTTGTTGGACAGCAAACTCAATCTTTTCAAATTGGTGCAATTCAACAAGGAAGCAGGAATTGTACCACTTAAATTGTTCATTTGGAGGAGTAGGTGTTCCAAGTTAGAAAGCTTCCCGATATTTTGAGGGAGCATGCCATTCAGTTCATTGTTGTTGAGCTCAATGAGGGTGAGGTTAACGAGCTGAACGATGTTGCTGCCAATTGGTCCCGAGAGATGATTGGAAGGTAAACTAATTTCTCGCAATGCTGACATGTGATAAATATCAGCTGGAAGCAGTCCAAATAACGAGTTGAAACCTGCACGAAAAACCTCAAGCTTGGAGCATTTCCCTAGTTCATGAGGGATTTGGCCACTGAAATGATTGTAAGAGAAATCCAAGAGCCTAACAAGGCTGGAATTGTTACAAATAGAGGAAGGGATACGGCCAACGAAGCTATTGTTGCTAACATTAAGACTCGACAAATTCCACGCTCTCTGAAGAAATGGAGATTGGAATAATGACCCTTGAAAGTAATTGCTGGACAAATCCAACATTTGGAGGGAGATGGGTGAGCCATTTGATGTAAGAAGCGACGGTAATTCTCCATTCAGCCTGTTGAAGCTAAGATCAAGGATCTTAAGGTGATTTAATGATGAAAATAAATCATATGGAAGTGGTCCAGTAATGGTATTGTGGGAAAGATTGAGATGAGAGAGTTGTGTAAGGTTTCCTAAAGATGGAGGGATGCTACCGCTAAGGCCTCCAGAGGGGAGCCAAACATGGGTGACCCAACCGTTATGATCGCATGCAATCCCTTCCCAGAGGCAGCAATTGACATTAGATGGCCAATTTAGAGGAGGAGTGAAGCTGTGGGAGATGGACAAGAGAGAGTTCTGATCAAGTTGGTTGCAAGCGTAGCTTAACGAAGGAGGGATAAGGCAAGAGAATAAGATCCATGGGAAGACGTAGAACATGGGGGATCGGTGATGATGCTCAAGCATGGCTCTTGTTTGATGACTCCTAAACCTTTTTTGCAATCATGCATCGCAGCACTTGCCTCATAGTGAAAATTGCAATTCATTTCTTGAAGTTTCTGCAATCAGTCATTAACATCTCAGTTGGACTAGTACATCTAATTCCTCCAGGAAGACTTGACTTGAGAAATAAATGAGCGCCCTGCAAGACATTAAGTGCTTTTGGAAATATGACTATTCATCCCAGATTTTTATTCTTTCTTAAAAATACCTATACCGTTTTAGGATTTTTTTTTTTTTTTTTACATCATTTATGTCGTTGAAATGACTTGATGCTTGTTCATTTTTATTTCATTTAGCAGAAAAATAATGGTACATTTTGAATAGTCCGTTAGTATAAGATAAAAGTATCTACACCGTTAATCATTTTGTTGCAACATTATTATAATTATTTAAAATCTATAATTAATAATAATGAGTATAACTATTAATAATACTTTATTATAATGAAATTTATTTATGGGACAAAAATATCTCTACCATTCATTGCTTTTAATTAAAATCATTCAATTATTTTTTTTAAAATTTAATTAACAATAAAAATTATTTGAAATAACTAGTACTAATTTGTTATTATTTGAAAAAATATATTATTAAAAATTATTTTAATTAGAAATTCTAATTAACAATTGGGTGCTCACCACTTTATCACTTTTCTTTGTTCTTCATTTTGGTAAAAAAAAAAATAATGGGTATCACTAAAGCCGAATTTTTCCAATTGGTAGTATTGAAAAATGTAAACTTCAAGGCAGATATTTTAAGTTGTAAGTTGGACTCCTTCCCCACCCATTACCATGGGATCCCCATAGGAACAAAGTCAAATTCTCGGCACATTTGGGACTCGATTGTGGAAAAATGGAACGAAAACTTGTTATTTGGAAGTCAAAATTCCTCTCCTTAGGGGTTAATTTGACCTTGATTAATTCTTTGCTTTCCAACCTCCCCAGTTATTACATGTCCATCTTCCCTACGCAGAAGAGAGTGGATTTTTTTTTTTCGAAAGATTGCAAAGAAATTTCCTTTGGAAAGGAACCAATGAGAATTTCAAATATCCTCTGACCAGATGGAGATCAGTGACTTAACCTATAATTTAACTAGTTAATGGAGTGTGTGTGTTAGAGATGGAGCCAGAAACACAGCTGGAGACGCGTTGAGCTGAGTTAGAAAACGTGTGAATTTATTCTCCATTTATCTCTTGATTATAAACTTCTAATTTGTGATTAATTTGTATTGATTCGCATTTAATTATAATGTAAAATCCAAGCCTATATAAAGAGGCTGTGGGAAGTGATATTGTACAACAGCACAGCATAGTGCAGAGAGAGCACAGACAATGCAGAGAGAGCTGAGAGGAAGAAGGGGGGAAGAGAGAGAGAGAGAGAGAGAGAGAGAGAGAGAGAGAGAGAATTGTAATATTTTCCGGCGAGTTATTGAATAGTTGGTATGTGTTCCATGGACGTAGGTCATTATTGACCGAACCACGTAAGATTCTTGGTGTCACTTTGATTTGGATATTCACAAGGTCCTAACAGTGTGGACCTAGGAAATGTGAATATGATTATAATTCTAGGGTTGAACTGATTGAATTGGGATATATGATTTCAGGGTTTTGAACTCCGATCGCTATAGACATCGATTTAGGGATCCTAGCAGACACCTTCTCAGTAAGCAGGTAAGGGGAATAACTTATAACAAATTGATATTTTTGGAAAATTAACTAGTTGACTTAAAATATGTGAAATTGAGAATATTGTATATGGTTTTGGAAAAAGTATGTTATGGATATTTTCCTTGTTATTATTATATTATGATTGTCAGTCTAAAATTATGTGGCATGAGAAATATGAAATAACAGTTTTATATTAGAAATGTGATAGATATTGAGATATATGAATTGCATTGAGAAATGATGTACGAGAAACACAGATATGATTTTATATAGTGAAGAAGTTATGAGATATACTAATATGTTTTATACAGATATGAAAATATGAGAAACCCAGATATGTTTTATATAGAAATGATGATATGAGAAAATATAGTTATGTTTTATATTGAAATGATGATACGTGATATACACAAATGTTTTTATATATAAATAATGATATATGATATACACATAGATGTTTTATATAAAAATGATGAAATGAGATATATACATATATGATGAGAATTATACATATATGATGATATATACAGATGTGATAAAAAATAAATATAAAAATGTGGAAATGAGAACCCTGATGGATCAGAGATATATAGAGAGTACGGTGTCAGTGCTAGCATATGTGTTAATGCAACCACACATCATGTATAGAGTGTGGCGAGACAGTCGATTGGGTCCGAGAAGAGTAGAATTACCCCTGGGCTCTAGACCAGAATTGGGTAGGTCAATTGTACTACATATGCATTTAGTTTTGATCTAACTTGTTAGGCCAGCCACGGTTAGGTCCCACCTACGGGCCGCACAATTCGGTTATATGGGGTGAATACATGACGATGTGGCATGAATATCCTCATGATGGTTTCTCATAACAAGCGCGATAATTGAATGTTACAATATGATGAACAAAACCATAAGTTACAGACGCGTTATGCTTGTTGGTGGATACTCATGGTCTAGAATATGAATATGAGAAATGAAATGAAATGAAAAATGGATAGCTATGAGTTACAAACGCGTTGTGTTATATATTGGTGGATACTCATGAGTTAGAATATGATTGTGAGAAACGAAAGCTTATGGAAACATGTTGATATATGAATATGAGAAATGATATGGAAGTTTATGAAACTTTGATATATATATATATATATATATATATATATATATATGATTATGAGTACAAATCTATATATTTTTCTCAGTTGATATAATTATTTAAATGAATGTGTTATGATATAACAAAACTCATGTTGTCACACACTGTCAATAATTTATTCGGTCTTACTGAGAGGTGTCTCACCCATAATTTAAACATTTCAGAAAATCAGGATAGACGAGTGGAGCGAGTTCTGAGGTAGTGGAGATTTTGTTACTCTAATATTCAGGGCAAGTATTTTAGAGTTGGGGTTATGTTTTGAATAACACTGAGTATTTTGTGAATTTTTGGAGATGTATATGCTTATGTGTGGAAGTTATAGAACTTTGGTATTGTATATGAGACCTAAACACTTTATGTATTCCGCTGCATGGATAGTATGTTTCGATGGAAGGACTACCCGGTACCCCACTTCAGGTCGGGTCAGATTGATATACGGTATCAGAGATATTTGATAGATAATTTATTATTGCTTATAAAAAAAATGGTAAATAGAAAATCGGGTCGTTACACTTCCGGTAGTTTGATATCAATGATGTAAGAGAAAAGAAATTGAGGAAAGAATTATAGAAATTAGGACAAAGTCAAGCTAGCCAAGTTTAACCTTGTGATTTTGGGAGACATTTTTGTTCAAAATAAAACAATACTTTAAGTTATTGATTATTATATTAACTTCTCTAATTGAAATTTAAATGTTTTAAATAATTAAAACACTATAATATTATTTTTGAATTAACAAAAAAGGGATATTTATTAGCATATGATTATCAAAAAAGTGATTTTAAAAAACTATTTTTCACAAGTATTTGTCATATTACAAGTGAAACATAATTTTTTTTTAATAAAAATATTTATTTAAATGATAAAGACTATAAGATCTTCTTTTTAGTGCTCTTAAACTGATATTAATTTTTTTTTTCTTCAACAACCAACAGCTCAAATGGACGTCTTTTCTTTTCATCTCGCATTGGAGGAAGAAAAACTGCCCAACTGCTCCACAATTTTCCAGAGTCGGTGTGGACGTTGAGGCACATTAGGTGACGCTGAGACATTGATTTTTTCTTGGTGCCCTGGTCCACTTTACATATAAATTTTAAAGTTTATATATCCAATTTGTCTTTAAGAATTTGGACATGCAAAATGGTTCAATAGAGCCAAAGTTAGTGATGTTCAAATTTGCTCATTAAATTTTTAACTGGACTCGAGTTTGAACTGAGCTTATATTGAGTTTTAATATACTTGCTCAATCTTGTTTAAAATGCAAATGAAAAATCTCATGAACCTTTATCGAGATGAGCTATCAAAATGCTCACTAACGATTTGATTTTCTTGAAAATACTTATTTTGAGAGATTAGAGGTTTTGTTAAGTAAAAAAAAGGTTAAAAATAACTCTTAGAAATATTCCCTTGTTGCATTTGGGAACATGAAGTTCAAACCTTAAATTTTGATTTAAGTGGTTTAGACAAATTTCAATATAAGTTTGTATTACATCATCTCAAAATCTATTACAAATCTAAATCCAAAGTCCTGCAAACATAGAGTTTAAGGCCTTTTTTTTTTTTTTTTGACATGATCAGGCTCGCCTATTGGCCTCAAGCATTAGTCTTCTCACTAATTTCATGTTATGGAGTTTGATCTAATCAATCTTATACACAAAGAGTCCCACTTTTTCACTATTGTAACAACTTGATTTTTTTTTTTTTTCCTGTCACGCTGTAAAACATAATCTCTAATACCTTGTATAAGGCATCTATCATCATCACGGCCCGGAGTGGATACCGTGGTAACCTATGCATACCAAATATAACACCTATGCAACGAAAAAACATAAATATCCAAAATATAACCTAAAAATACACAATACTAGAGTTCTACAGACCACCTGCATATACATACACACTTATACATCATTTCCTAAAAAAATCCTTAAAATACTATGGACTCTGCTATACAGCCCAAAACTCACCCCAAAGCTACGCCGACTCAACCGCCTCTTTTATCTCTAAACCGACCCTACACGCCTCTCAGGGTTACCTAAAATATTTATAATACTAAGGTGAGACACCTCTCAGTATAGAGAAAATATGTTATTACCAGTGTGTGACATATGAGTTTCATTATATCATAATATATAAACACATCAGTGATTGTATCTTCTGAGAAAACATACCATTCCATATATATAGTCATATAAATATACAATACAAGCTTCCAAAAACCTTTAATTTCATTTCTAAAATCATTCGTACACAATTCATGTTTACCAGCGAAGTTCTTAAGAATAGGGAAGCTTACCCACCCATACAAGCAGCTTGCCTCTGCCTTAATATCATTTGTATTCTTACCCGAATAACTCGGGTTCAGCCACAACTGATAGTTATTAGAACACTCACCTTACTCAGTAAGCCCTTAGGCGGTGAGTTTTACTTCGCTTTAATTACTTATAATGTTAACTCACACAATTTCTTTTCACATTTTCTTTCTCATTCTTATTTTAAGCACATAATCATATAATCTTTAATATACTATTCATGGAGAATCCTTTAAAGTAACTATATAATAACTCACATTTATGTCATTTAAAAATACATAATTCAGAGTTCTCTATTCAATAGTACTTCTATCTATAATATGTAATCTCTATTTTTAGTGTATTCTATATACATACATAACTCTGAAAAACTTCCCTGAAAAACTGTACGTCATGACTTACCCCCTCATGACTAGGTTGTGCAGCCCGTAGGCGAGGCTAGACATTGGTTGGTCCTCTAATGTCAGCCTAACTATGTGCATCTCTATATGCCTCTAGCAAGAAAAGCCCCACTCCACTAGTCCGGACGCCAAGGAGTCCTCTACTCTACCTATGGCACAATCGGCTGTATCATACTCTATCCAAGACATATGGTTGCACCATTTATACTTTATAGCTACGGTATCGTGCTATAATATTGCTTTGTTCCATAAGGATATGATAACATATAATACATTTCATATTATTGATACATAACTGTTTTGTATTTTAGAGTAATTTCTGACATAATCATACTTCATGATTTCTTACATATCATACATAATCACGACATTTACGTTGACATAAAACATAACGTAAAAATTCATTGCATCTGCGCTGACATAAATCATAACATATAAATCATAAAGTTTCTGTGTTGTTTAACATAATATTCTAAAACCATAGTTCCTATATTGTTTAGGTTTTCCCGAAAACAGTTATAACATGCTTATTTTGAAAAAATTATAATATTTTAATATAACATAATTTTCATGAAAATTATACTCATGCTACACAAATAAAAAAAACTATATAAATATATATTGTATAATCTCCATGCTTTATTTAGTTTAAAACCATACACTCTATATAATTCATATTCAAATACCGTGTTGTACTAGTAAAATTTCTAAATTTTCCTAGCATAACATATTTTCCTTTACCTGACTATCCGAACTCTATTTATTGTTTCCCAATCTCACGCCTGTGACGTTCGTAATTTCAACACCCTGAAATTATACACACCATTCCCAGTCAATCAACTGAATTTTTCAAGATAATAATCATATCCAAATTTTCAGAAAACCCATGTATTCCTGTTTATCTGAAACATATTAATCGAAATAGGAATTATTATCCTTACCCTATTTTCTAGAAAATGCTCGCCAAAATCTAACTCCTGCCTACAACGTTCACACTATAGTCCTGTATTTCACAAATTTCCAATTCCTCAGTTCAGCCCCAGAACTATACCCATATTTACATTTCTAAGTTGATTCATCCCATTATTAAGATAATTAACCCAATAATATTAAAATAATACCCTTACCTAAGTTTTGGGATGGTGCTTTGGAATCCCAAATCGAAATTTTGCTATGCCTGGTAGTTCCTAATCATCAATCTGGGCTTTAATGGAGTCAGAATCGAAGAAAGAAGGTTGAGGGGCTGTGGGTTTGCGAGAGGAGAGAGAGAGAGGGAGATGTTTTTTATTTTCATTAAAACAAATGCTCTTAGGATCCTCTATAACTTTCAGTACTGGCTAGAAAACCGTCATCGGTTTTCTATTTAACCGACTCAGAATTACCGTTTTACCTTTACCGTCTTGCAGTTAAAACCTCAAACTGTTACTGGTTTTCTCCTGCTCTAGCCAAAAATTCATTTTCCCTACTTTTATTATTTTATTTTTTGGGTCGCTACAACTATAATCTATTACGTCTAATTCGACCTGATTGAACTAACTCATAAATGATTTTAATTCAAGTATATTAAATAAACTCAAATTGAACACATAATTGAGTCACTTACGAGGCAAAACAAGCCAAACTAATCTCATCTCCTTTACTAAATGAATCACAAAATGAGTTTGAGAATCCCTAGTCTATATAATGAACGAAGCCGAATGAACTCCTACAGAATTAAGCTTTTGAACCTCTCAGAGTAGTTTGGTTTGATTGTAACCCTAATGAGGATATTAAAGTTGAAAAAAAATTCTAAACTTATATTTGGATTTTTATTTGAGAGTATAAATTTCAAGTCTTGAATTTAAATTTAGATAGATTTAAATAATATCTAATAAAATTTTAAATTAGATTTTATTCAAATTCATACGATCCAAAACCTTATCCAAATATAGGAATTGTGCATTCCTCCATTTGGCAGTAAATGCCAAGAAAAAAGAAGTTCACAATTATAATTGTTATTTTTATTTATTCCTTAGAATTATTGCAGAAGATAATCTACTTCATTTCCCAATCAATTTAAACACAATTAAAAAATTAATTAGAGGCTACTTATTTCATGGTTAGTATGTTAAAATAAAACAAAGTGCTGCCCATTAAGCATTGTTAGAGAACTCATCCTCAAAACCTAGGTGTCAAGGAGAGAGAGTTAAGAGGATCTTATACTGACTTTGAAATTGGTCACAGAGATGATGTGAGACTGGATGAACATTAATACTCCCCCTCGACCCTATGGGGGAAATGAGGCGATGAGAGCCCATGGGAGGAAATGAGGCGAGGAGAAGTTCAACCCATGAAGGAGCTAAGCAGCCCAAGGCCCAACTCTAATATCATGTTAGAAGTTGGAGAAAGACAATTTTCTCTATATTATTATTCTGCATTGCATGGGTGTGTATATATACATGAGTCAAGGAAACAAGATCTCAAATTACTCCTAAATATCTGCTCTATAATAATTACACAATAATTGGAAAATGGAAAGTGTAGATATTTCTCTAATACTCCCCTTCAAGTTGGAGCCTGGAGATCTATAATGCCCAACTTGCGTGATAAGTTTTGGAAATGTTCATGACCCAAAACTTTGGTGAAGATATCGGCAAACTGACTATGGGTAGGAATATGCTTAGTGAAGAAGAGGTCAGCCCGTAACTTTTTATGAAAAATATGACAATTGATTTCTATATGTTTTGTATGTTCGTGGAAAACAGGATTCTGGGCAATGTGAAGAGCCACTTGATTGTCACAATATAAGAGCATAGGCTGGGAATGCGGTACACCAAGATCATTTAAAATAGTTTTAGGCCATGTAAGTTCACAGGTAGTGGAAGTAAGTGCCCGATACTCAGCTTTGGCGGAAGAGCGGGAGACCGTAGTTTGTTTCTTAATATGCTAGAAAATTGGACTAGTGCCCAACTAAATGAAAAAACCAGTGGTGGAGTAGCACGTGAGGGGACAACTAGCCCAATCTGAATTAGAATAGGCTGAGACTTGAAGAGTGTTTGCAGTAGGAAAAAATAAGCCTTAGCTTGGAGATGCCTTAATGTAATAAAGAACACGTACAACAACATCATAATGTGGTAGTTTAGGTTGGTGCATAAATTGACTAAGAATGTTGACTGGAAATATAATGTCGGGATGAGTGATGGTGAGATATATCAAACGTCCAATGAGTTGCCGAAATGAGCTTGGATCAGAGAGAAGATCACCATCAGTATTATTGAGCTTGAGATTTTATTCCATGGGAAAGTTGGCAGGACGAGCACCAAGATGACCGTTATCAGTGAGGATGTCAAGAGCATATTTTCATTGATTAAGAAATATGCCAGTGGGAGAGCGAGCAACTTCAAGGCCAAGGAAATATTTTAGTTTGCTAAGATCCTTTAACTTGAATTTTTGAGCAAGCATGACTTTGAAAGTGCTAATATCAAAGAGATCATTGCCTGCCATGAGAATGTCATCAACATAAACAAGTGTGAGAGTAAAATACTGACCTCGAGAGCAGGTGAAGAGAGAATGATCGGCCTGAGATTGGGTGAAACCCTCAGTAAGTAAAACATAAGATAATTTAGAGAACCAATTGCGTGAGGCTTGCTTAAGGCTACAAAGGGATTTCTAAAGACAACAAACACAAGTCTCCCTCTGTTTGCAATAACCCGATGGAGGGGTTATATAAAACTCTTCATCGAGGTCACCATGGAGAAAAGCATTGTTGACGTCCAATTGAAGGAAATGCCAATTTCGAGCTGCAGCCACTAAAAGAACATACCTAACAGTAACTAGTTTAGCAACATGAGCAAAAGTGTCATGACAATCCAAACCTTCTACCTGAGTATAACCCTTGTCCACCAAGCGAGCTTTGTCTCGCTCTAGGGATCCATCGGCCCGAATTTTTGTTTTGAACACCCATTTACAGCCAATTGATTTTTTTTTTTCAGGTGGAAGGTGTTGAAGAACTCATGTATGATTTGCTTCTAAGGCTTGGATTTCAGAATCCATGACATCACGCCAATGTGGGTGTAGCACAACTTGAGAATATAAGATGGGTTAGGGGTGTTGGGACATAAGAGAAAGAAAAGTCAGATGCTCATCAGAAAAATGATGATAAGATAAGAAGGAGGAGAGACAATGAACCGTACTTGAAGAAGATCGTGAAACTTGTGAAGCTGTGGAGGAATTTGGTAAAATAGGGCATATATAATCATCCAAGTAAGAGAAATGTGTGATAGCTCATTTGGGTTGTGAAGAGATGGGTGGAGGGGGTGGTGGGGAAGGGGGTGAGGGTGAGGGTGTCAGTGAGGATACCAAGGGAGAAGGAGGGAGAGATGAGGGGCTAGGGGTAGGTGTGGTTTGTGATGACCTGCTTAATTTCCACATTTTAAAAAAAAAATAATCATCTATATCACAATTCCCAGCTCAGCAGTTCATAATACACGTGGACTCGTGGGTACCAGGGATAAATCAGAGCACAACATGGAAGCCTAAGCAGTAGGAAACATATAATCACAATATTATAAACACAAAACATCCATATCATTACACAAATGCCAGACTCACTATATCCACAGTATTTCCATATATATACATCCCAAAAATAAGATCTAGGGACATTTCCCCAAAATCTAATTTTTCCTACAAAACTTACCCTTCAAAAAGGGCAGATAACTGCTTTAGATCAGTGAGACTTTTCCTGCTCTCCTATCTGGGGCTCCTGAAAAGTTTATAAAATTTATGGGCGAGACACCTCTCAGTAATGGAAATAAACTAATACTAGTGTGTGGAAATATGAGTTTTCCGTGTTATACATATACCATATAGAACGTATCTAGTAACTGTTTTGTCAAATCTAGAAAAACATATATATATCAAATCATGATAGAACATATAGCATTTCCATAAGCATATTTCATCTTATATAATAATAATAACATAAAAACATTCCTGGTAGGTTAGCTGGCTGTTGTCATGTATTACCCCCACATGACTGGGTTGTGTGGCCCGAAGGCAAGAACTGACAATGGTTGGCCGACCACTGCCAAGTCAATCATACAGTCTATAAGTCCGATGGGTCTGCCAGACTTGGTCCGTACACCAGGGGCGATCACACACTTCTTAAAAAACCACATTGACCATCCAATCTCACACCACTCCGTAAGCGGCATTAACACAAATATCATGATCACGAAAACCATGGACACATAGCAATAGTATCGTGCAAGTGCCAGCCTAGAGCAAGCCAACCAAGTTCTGATACCATGTAACATATATTGAAATTGTGATACATGTATATTTCATATCATTAATTTTCACATCACTCATACCATTTTGCATATAGACGTATATCATGAAAACCATCGGCCCATACGCCAGTATTACACATTTTATCATAGCCCAGCCTGTACGCCGGTAAATCATAGTGCAACCTATACGCTGGAAAATCACATCATAGCACGACTCGTACGTCGGCAAACATATTATAGCATAGCTGGTACATTGGCAATTCACATCATAGCACGGCCCATACGTCGGCAAACATATCATTGCATAGCTCGTACGCTGGCAAATCACATCATAGCACGACCCATACGCCGGCAAACATATAAAAATCTCGACCCGTACGCCGATTTTCCCATTATAAAAATCCGTATCATAATCAAAATTCCAAAAATAGTATTTCATAGCATTCTATACTCATGCCACACTAACAGATTTTCACATATTCAACGTACCGTCATTTTAAAAGAATTTTTCCAAATATAAATTATATATAAATATATTCATTTCCCTGAAATCAAATTCTATAATAATATACAAACATATTTCAAAAAGTACTAGCTTAGTTTATCCCCTTACCTGGCTACTGAGAAAGCCCCCGAAGCAATCTAGTCTTACTGCCGTAGGATTTCCCGACCAATACCCTGAAAATGAAAACTCCCAGTATTAAACTTCAGTATTTTCACATGTATATCATTTCCTATAACTATCGCAAGACCAAATTTGGCTTAAAAATCCTTACCTCAACTTTGGGATGATTCCCAACTTTCTTTCACCAATAATCCGCTCCGTTAAATTTGGAGAAAACTTCGCCAGGAGCGTCGTGGTAGCCTCAAATCTTCGATCCAGTGAGAAACAGGCTCGGAAACGAAGAGAGAAGTGAGAGGGAGATGTAGAGAGAGAGAGAGAGAGGCGTTGAAAAATGGATAAAAATCCTGTTTTTAGCTATTTATAGGGTCAGATTCGTCGACGAGACACGTCACCTCATCGATGAGTCCTTCATTAAATTTGTTGACGAGACCATGTATTCATCGACGAAATTTAGAGCGGCCCATTCCTCGCTCGGTATTTTCTCATCGACGAATCCCTATATTCGTCAATGAACCCCTGTATTCGTCGACGAGTCCTGGCAATTTCTTTAAAATTATTATTATCCCCCAAAATGCAATGTCATTGATGAAGTCTACGGCCTCCTTTTGTTTCTGTTTCTATTTCTCTCCTTCTTATTATTAAAATAATATTATTCTTTGGGTCACTACATGGTTGGTTGGGTAGGTAAAGGGTAGGAAGGGTGTATATCAGGAATAGGAAGGGGAAGGACTAGAGAGGATGTAGGAGTTGGAGGTATGAGATGATAGGGAAAAACATTTTCTTTAAAAGTGACATCACGGAAGGAATTTTTTTTTCTTTGTTTTCAAGATGATATACACAATAAGCCTTATGATGAACATGATAACCTAAGAAAACACATCAAAGAGCATAAGGAGAGAATTTATTACGATGTTGGCAAGCATTTTAGGCATAGAACAAGCACCCAAACACTCGCAACTGTGTATACGATGGTGGTTTCTGAAAAGGAAGTTCATAGGGGGACTTATGATTGAGGCTGGGTGAAGGAGTGCGGTTAGTTAAATAAGTGACTGTGAGAATGCATTCACCCCAAAAGGAGATGGGAAGATTAGCTTAAAAAAGTAAACACCAAACCACATTAAGAAGATGTTGATGTTTATGCTTGGCAACACCACTCTATTGAGGTGTATCCACACATGTGCGCTCGTGAAAAATGCCTTGATCATGAAAAGAGTTTGAAGTGAAGTAAATAGAAAGTATCTATCATTATCAATGCACAGGTTCTTAATGGTGCAATAGAATTGATTTTTAACCATGGTGCAAAAAATTTTAAGGCAAGAGAAAGTATTTGATTTAATGCGCATAAGATAGACCTATGTAACATGTGAGTAGTAATCCACGATTGCTAAAAAATAATATGCACCAGAAAGTGAAGCTGTAGGATAACAACCCCATATGTCACAATAAATCTGATTAAAATAAAATGTGCTCTTATTTGTATTCAAAGAAAAAGGTAAACAAGTGTGCTTTACTCTTGCACAAACATCACAAGGAAAATGAGAATAAGAAATATTTAAGGTTTTCATAATGCATGAGATAGAAGGGTGACCAAGACGTTGATGCTGAAGAGTAGTGTCAAAAACGTGCTAAGAGTGGAAGACTAAGGCAGAGGTAGGTTTATAGTGGTAAAGTCCATCCTGTACTTCACATTTTCCAATCAACCTCCTCATTGATAGGTCCTGAAAAACACTAAAGGTAGGGAAAAATATAGCAACACAATTGAGATCAGTAGTAAGTTTGCTGATGGACAATAAATTAAATTTAAAGGAAGGCACATAAAGAACATTAGAAAGAGAGAAATTAGGAGAAAAATGCATAGTGCTAGTATGGGTTACAAGAACAATGTCACCATTTGGAAGCTTAATGGGGCATGGTTGATTAAGAAGTTTAATATTATTAAAAGAAGAAAAGTTGGAAGTCATATGATCGGACGCATCTGAATCAAAAATCCATTCAGTTTTAGAAAAAGAAGCAGAGTGACAAGAGGCAAGGTTACCAGCAAAATTGGCAGAATTTGTGTTTAAGGGAAATAAAAGATCCATGACTTGACTGTATTATTCACTGGTGAGTCCAAGGATAGCAATCTCAGAAGAAGTTGAAGAACTTATGATAGTATTTGTAGCCATTGAAGAACTAGATGTGATGTTGGTCAAATTGCAGATTAGCTTAGGCGAAGCAAACTGCTGAATCGGGTCAGATCTGACCTCTGTGACAACCAAAAAAAATATAAATCTTCAAGTTGATAATGTCACCATAAGAACTGAAAAGCAAATTCAATGATTGTTTAATCAGAGAAGCCAAAGGTGTCGTCGGAGTGCTGCGTGGAAGCCTTTTCTAGGTGGAGATGCGGAGAAAAGAGAGGCTGTGAGCTTGAGGATCTACTTCTAGAAAACTATCCGAAGGCAAGAATGATGCCAGAGTCAGAGCAACAAGTAGAGATGTTACCGGAGAAGGCAACTCGAGATTGCTGCGAGTGCCGAAGTTAATGACGGTTGAAACAAGGATGATCAGAGATGTTGAGACGAGCCAGAGATACTGGAGGGATGAGAGCCAGAAAAAGAGATCCACAGTCGAATGTCGAAGAGCTGAGAGACAACGATAATCGGAGAAGAACCAGAGAGCAACGGAGATGCACCGACCGGGACTGAGAGTTGACACCAAACTGAATGCAAACGTCGAAGATGCACGAGCCAAAGACTACTGTCGGAGAAGACGGGAGAACCTGACTTTGATACCATGTTAGAAAACTCATCCTCAAAACCTAGGTGTCAAGGAGAGAGAGTTAAAAGGATCTTATACTAGTTTTGAAATTGCTCACAGAGACGATGTGGGATTGGACAGACACTAATACACATTAATATTTTCATTAATAATTACCCATAAAATCATCACTTTTAAATTATAATGGCATGTTGATCACAGTCAACTGTAATAAGTAACACCTAATCAGTAATTAGTCAATAATTGTACCTAAACTCTTGTAATAAAATCGATTGTGACTCACTCTTATCATTCTCTCTCACAATTTCTCATCCTCCAATCCTTTAATGGAGATTCTCACATAACATCAGTATCAAATATGTATTTGAGTGTTTATCATATTTTGGGTTTTAACTAGAATAAACATATGATCAATAATAAAGTTTATTGGCCAAACTTAGATAAACTAGTAATCTAATGTTGCCCCTGAAGAAATATTTGTTGAAGTTTGAGACATTTTTGTTGAGGGTTTCAACTTTTCATGCTAGGTATATACTCGTGCTATGCATGTGTACGGGTATATTCAAGTCAAGTTGAATCAACAGAATGAAACTCAAACTCGACATGACTTGAAAATTTTAAACTCGAAACTTGATCCAAACTCGATTGATGACAAAATTGTTGAATTTAAACTTAACTCAATTGCAAGCTCTTAAAACTTGAGCTCTACTCTATTATAAATTCATATAAAATAATATTATATATACATAATATTAAATACATGTATAAAATATGTATTTTTACATGATTCAGAGAATATAAAAATAATAAAATTATGAAAGCTTGATTAAGATTATAACTAGTATTAGAAAACTCGAATTAAACTCAGTAAACGATTCGAGTCACTTGAGGTTGACTCAAATTTGAATAGAATCAAATCCAGTTGAGTTATAGAATGAGTCGAGTCTAAGTAACTTATGAGTATACTTGATTGACATGATTACACACCTATATATGCACGTGCAATTATATTGCCTAAATTTAAAATTTAAAATTTAAATAATGTCTTATATCTAATAATTGAGTACTAAGCTTAGTTTTTGTTTTCATAACAATTGTAACTTAAAAAAATTAATTGTGTAAGTGACATTGTTTATTTGTTCTTGGCTGATAGTAATTTTTCATTAAATTCAGAACTTCAAAAAGTTTGTAGGATTGAATGTAATTGTGCTTGTTGAACAAACACTAAGTAAATTAATTTTTAATATTTGAAGATAACGGATAGCCATTATTCCTTGTGACAGGTTAGAGCATTATCTTACTTATATCAACTTTGAATGTTGAAAAAGATACAATTGATTATAGTGAAAAAAAAAAAAAAACATATTATACTAATGAAGAATGCAAACACAAATAAAAGACATTACCTAAATTTAGGTAGCATTCAATTTTAATCACACATGCTATTGTCTATCTCATTTTTAATTGTAAGTTCTAAAAATAATGTATTTATTCTATTTCTAACCATCTTTCTCAATTTTTTTTAATTACTTGACCAATAAGCCAAAATGGCAGAAACAATTATCTTTATCAAGAATAGGTTTTGTAGACACCCCAATTTTAACCACACGTTCCTGAGAAGACCCTACGTAATAAAAAGTTGAATTTGCATTTCGGGAATAGGAGGATCTGACTGAGTCTCGAGTCTTCAAAAATAACTCCAGTTATTTTAAAATGAGTCCCGGTATTTTTAAATTCAGTCTCAGTGTTTTAATTGAGTCTCGGTATTTAAATCAAATCCCTGTATTTAAATTGAGTCCTCATATATATATATATATATATATATATATATATATATATATATTGTTAGCCTCACAAGGTTTAAAATCTTATTTTAATGATAACAAAGCAAAAAAATAAAAAAACTTAATATATTTGATTAAGTGATGATTCAAGACTTAAGTATTTAAGAACAAGTGATTGACAAAGTCTTTTGAAAGCTCAAAATCAAAGATAGAAGATCTTATAAAGTTAAAAGACTATTGAAGCATGAATTCAATGAGCTATGAAGGAAGTCAAAGCAAATACATGAAAATATTGAAAGCAAAACAAAAACATGAAGATATTGAGAGCAAAGCAAATGCATGAAGACTTAGTGATTAGAAAGTTCAAAATTTTAAGAAGTTTCATGTAAGTACATCAATCGATTTCAATATTGATACATGAAACTCTTAGATTAATTACTTGGACATAGATACTTTTTAAAATACTTGAAAAATATTTTTATAAGGTCAAAAGTTATTTCAAAAAGGTTTAAATTATTTTTGGAATGAAAAACACAAAAACAGGATTCTCCAAATTCTGTTCTTTTTTCTATATTTGTATTGATAAGCAATTTTCCCTATCAATGATTTCTTATCTTTAAAAATTGTTCAACATGAAAGTTGTAGAATTTTCTCTTAACTTTCCGTTGATACCAAGAACGTCTAATTTAGAGTTGTATAAGTAAAAGTTATGACCAAAATACTAAAGGGTGGTTGAAGCTAACAGCAAGTCTAGGCAACTGACTAGTTGACTGAAAAGCTGACAGAACCAGGTCAGGTGATTGACCCATCACGCCTAGGCGACTGACCCTGTACTTTTTCAGAAATACGCTAATTCAAAAAGGCCCAGGCGACTGACCCTCTAAGGCTAGTCGACTGACCTTCGTAAAATTTAAATTTTAGTAGTTAGGAAACTTTCCAAAAGTGATTTCTTGGCCACAAAACTTTGTGAGAACTTGGGGAATACTCTAAGAAACTTGGGCAACATGAAAAGTACTTTTTAAACTCTATAAATATATGCTGAACTCAAGGACTACACACACCAAAAAAAGATAAAAAATCAGCTATTGATCAAATTCTTTCACATTCAAAGAGTTCTTGCTGAATATTTTATGAGAAGCTATTTATTGAGTATTTGCTGAATTAAAACTTGAGGTTCTTGTGCTCTAACTGAGATCTCTTCAAATCTAAAGAACCTCAGTGATAAATTCTTGAGTTTCATATTTCTATATTAAATTTTTATTGAAGTATATTGTGCTAATAAATTGTACTAATCTGCTCTTATTGAGAGTTGTTCTTGTAAACAAGGCTCTTGTTTTTGTTATTGTTTTTGACGGTTTAGGTTGTTAAATCATTGTACTGAGCATGGAGTATTGCTTGGAGAGGAGGGCTCCATCCTACTTGAAGGAGTGTGTAAAAGGTTTGCTCAGCTTGGTTAAAGAAGTGGTATAGTGAAATCCATGGGTGGTTTACTTAAGGCGAGGACGTAGGCGGGTATAGTCGAACCTCGTAAAATCCCATGTTTTTCTCTTCCATACTCTCTTTAATTTTTTGCACATATATAAACTGCGTGGTTGTGAATATAAATTTGTACAAATCTATAAACTGCGTGGTTGTGTATTAAATTTCTGAAAATTAGTTTGCTTTTGGGAATTACAGAAACCGAAAGGGAGTACGTTTGTAACGCCTCGAACCTTTAAACCTGGGCCCAGCGCGTTATACCTGATAAAATCCCTGATTATCCATAATCAACATATACGCAATGGAAAACATAACATAATCTCCATATAACATAATACGAGAGTTTACTAATTCTAACTACCAATCATAATAAATTAATCATCTACCTGTATTCAAATATATACATGTCTCCAAAACATTATCCACAAATATCAGTATGTTTCACAACCATCCATGTCTTATAAAACTTAAAGCATAAATCATAAAACATAAAATATACATATCAAAATTAACATAAAAATATACCATTTTCTTTTTTGATTTACCAAAAATGCTATAAAATCTCGAGCTCTCTAAGCTCGATCTCAAGAAAATCCTGAAAAAGATAATTTCATATTCGGGTGAGACACATCTCAGTAAGGGAAGAAATAATATATTAAAATTGTGTGTGGCCA
Organism: Malania oleifera; assembly: GCF_029873635.1. Lineage (NCBI taxonomy): Eukaryota > Viridiplantae > Streptophyta > Magnoliopsida > Santalales > Ximeniaceae > Malania > Malania oleifera. The sequence continues at coordinate 140,765,917 of NC_080418.1, forward strand.
ACATGAGTTTATATAATAACATATTATTTAACATTTGAAAATCATTAACATAATTTTTGAAATCATTCTCTGTTTCTAACCAAACACATGTAAAAAATTTAACCCATGAGATTTCCCGAGGATAGGGGTGATTACCCGCCCATACAAGTAGCACTCCTCTACTTTGATACATTTAGCAACCCGAAGGTCATAATTTAAGCATACCAGGGCACTCACCTTGCTCAGTAAGCCCTCAAGTGTTAAATTGATCTCGTACTCACACATTCAACAATAGTTTACTGGTAAAGGCCCTAAGAATAGGGAATTCTACCCGCTCATACAAGTAGGTTCCCTCTGCCCTAATGCATTATGCAGCTATTGCCACATCTGAAACTACTAGTGCACTCGCCTTACTCAGCAAGCCCTCAGACGAAGAGTATGCCTCACCCAATCATAACATGCTTTACATACATAGATACTTCTAATACTATAATACATCATTCTTTCCATCATTATTCAATCATTCACATTCTTTCATGTTCATAACTTAACATTTCCTTGTGTTTCACTTTAAGTGACTCTTTCCCATTTGTATCAAACACATTTCACATTTCATTTCATTGTATTGTCATTCCTTGTCATTTTATTTCATAACATTTTCATTTCATTCATTTGTACTACAGCCGCTCTTTAGCTGTCATTTGTTAGTCCACATAGAAATGCGCTAGAATCTATTAACCTGGCTTTTAGCTGTTGTACTTTTACATGATTGCATTTAACATACACAGGCAACATTGTTCATATCATATTTAATTCTCATTATTTTACTTACTTAACCTGCATCTCATACATTTAACATATATTTGCACAAAATCTCATGCCACACAATTTAATAGTAAAATTCATACATATTCTTGTAAAATAGGCTAACCCACATTTAACATTTAATTATTGAAAATATAATTTCCATTTCTTACATGATTAACCAGAAAATTCCCTCCACTTTGTTCAGTTTATTTCTACAAATACATAACTAAATAAGTGGTCCCAGGCTTAGAAATCATAGTTTTACATGGATGACATTTTAATAATTCATACCAAAACATACATATAATATAACATAAATTATTACCATTAATTTCATAAAATCTGATTTAATGTATAATTTCCGCTTACTTGATTTCTTGAATTACGCCAACATGGATCCCGAAAAATACCTGCGGCGCTCACCAGGACCCTGAATCAAAAATCCTAATTCCATTAAATTAACCATAAATAAAATATTATTTTAATATTTCCTAGGGTCATAAATTCTAAATAAATAAATATACCATTAAATTTAGCCAAATTACCAAATTTCTCAATTCCCACTCTTACTTTGGAGTAGGGTCTAAAAAACCCCAATTGAAAAATTACCTACATCAAAATGATGATGACGACGACTAGGATCCCGTGGTGGTGTCTGATCGTCAATTCAATAGTAGATTTAACAAGAAATTGAGAAATTAAGAAAAATATATATTTTCCTAGGAGTGGTGCCTACGTCACTCCCACGATAAATCCGCTCTAGTAGAAATGTTGGTGGAGGAGTTAGGAATCCAACGGAACTTTCTGTTTTTCAATCGGTCGAATATTCGTCGAGAAATGAAGGGAAAGAGAGAGACGGAAATGGAGGAGTGGACGGGAGAGTGCAGAAACTCTCTGCAATTGAGGGAATTGCAGGAAGCTTCGGGTAAGCTTCCTTTATTTTTCTTTATCTTTCCTTTCTTTTTTTACTTGCTTACTTTAAGATAACTTTTATATATATAAATAAATAAATAAATAAATATATATATATATATACTTTATTCCAATTTTTTTTTACTATTTTTGTTTATTTATCTATTTAATTTAATAATGTTTAATTAAATAATTAATTAATAATTACTCTTTTTTTTCATACTATTTCTTTTTACTTGTTTATTTAATACATTAATTTAATAATTTTTAATTAATTGATTGATTAATAATTTTAATTAATTAATTTTTTTTCGGGTTATACAACGTTGGTTGATCAATACATATTGCAGAAATCGTAAGGGAGTATATTGATTGATTAACATCCAAGACTCATTAATTCATTGATTGATTGATACCAAAGCTCATTAATATTCAAAGTGGGTTGACATATTCAAAAGTTAAATCTTGGAAGCACTGCTTGTTGGTCTTACAATACTTAGAATCTTGTTTTGATGATAATAAACTAAAGGAACTTAACATATTTGGTTTAAGTGATGATGTTTCAGGAAACCAAGTCTATAAAGTTCAAAAGTTCAAAGGATTATGAGTTCAAGATCACAACTGCCATTAAAAGCTTATACTCCAAAAGAAAGAAGATCTCATAAAGTTTATACTATTAAGGCATGAATTCAAAGATGATTTGATGAAGCTTAAAGTGAATTGAAGTTGGAAGTCAAGATAGACTCAAGAGATGGAAAAACATGAAGACTTAAGTGCTTAAAATATGTATTAAAAAGTTTTTATGTAAATACTTCAAACAATTTCAATATAGATACATGAAACTTTTAGGTTAATTACTTGGACCTAGATACCTTTTAAAATATTTGGAAAATATTTTTATAAGGTTAAAAGTTATTTCAAAAAAGTTAAAATTATTTTTGAAATGAAAAGCACCAAAATAGGATTTTCCAAATTCTATTATTTTTTATATATCCGCATTGATGTACATATTTGTGATGACCCAAAAATATATATATGATTAAAGCACAATAATAATAAAATAATAAAAATGGTCATTGAGTTAATATCAATACAGAAGTGTTTTTCTATAGGATCCTTGATTCCATGTTGATGCCTAAGAAAGACATTGTCTAAGCGAGTACTCAGAGACCATTGCGGTTCAGTCGCTCCCTGGAGGTCGGCCTGGTCAAAATGGAATTTCATAGGATAAACAGGATAGACACTGTTTGTACACGTAAATAAGTATATATACATAAAATAGCGTTTTGACAGACATAATTTGTAGAAATACATAATAAGATGATAATAATATAGGTATCATATGTGGGGCCCACAAGACTATGTGGGGTCCATATGAGTCCCGGAGCCACAAGACACTGTTTATATACGTAAATAAGTACATAAAATAATGTTTTGACTAATATAATTTGTAGAAATATGTGATAAAATAATAATAATATAGGTATCCTATGCGGGGCCCACAAGACTGTGTGGGGCCCACATGAGTCCCGAAGCTGTATGGAGGTTTACACGAGTTTCAAAGTTATGTAGGATGCATAAAATCGTATGAGAGGTATTCGAGTTACGTAGGATCCATTTGGGTCTCGAAGTTGTGTGGGGTCCATAAGACCATGTGGGGCTCACATGAGTTTTTAAAATTCAAATTTAATTCTTATTCAATAAAATAAAATAAATAAATACTAAAAATAGTTTAAAAGTAATAACAATGATAATAATGATTAAGAAAAATAATAAAATAATAAAATAATTAATTAACTAATTGATTAATTAGGTAAGTAATTAATTAAAAATTTATTTAATGGGAATGGTGGCAAGCACTCCCACATGGCCTCCATCCCCATCCCATACTCAACCCATACCTTGCCAATCCTTTGCCCATTCTTTAATTTAAAAAAAATTATAATTTCACCCATCTCCCCACACTTTTATAAATTCCATTTCTTTCCCAAAATTTTCCTATAAATAGGAAGCTCTCAACCTTCATTTTTCACAACAATTTTTCCAAGGAAAAGAAGGATTAGTGAGTGAAAGAATTTGTGGTGGAGAGAGAATTTTGAGTAAGTTCTCATTCACCCACTCTTTCCGATCTCATTTCTTAAAGATAGTTATTGTATTTGTAGCACACGGTAAAAGAAGAAGGTAAGTAAATTTTGATTATGTTAGTTTTTTTTTTATTTAAAATTTATACCCGAGTTTATTTTATAAGTAAATTTCAATTATGTTAATTAGTTCCATAAAATTTTCATGGGTTTATTTTTATGCATATTTAATTATACCAGTTCTATCTTTAATATACTTGCATCTATTTTTGGGTTAAGAAATGTTCTAATCTCCTCGGATAAATTTTCAGCATTTCTTTCTATTCAAAAATAAAATTATATATATTTTTAACACAAAAATTGTGTGGCATGAGTTTATTTCTACGTTACATTTTTTTTATGAAAATATGAGTAAAGATGAGATTTTTACGATATTATTTTAAATTGCTTAAATTATAATAAGATGATTTTAAAACCCCTTATGGCAACGAAAGTTCAAAGTTATAGATGCTCGGTACCGCAGCTTAAAGTTTATACGGATCAGAGTGCACCCACACTGTTTACAGAATGGTTATTTATGTGAGTGGATTTCTCCTGAGTGCACACTTGGTTCCGGACCAGGACTTAATAAGGAAAATCTTACTTAAAGTTTACGTACATTGATTTAGTTTGGTCGGCCAGACAGCTAAGTCTAGTCTTCGGACCGCACAACCCAGTCATGGGGGTAAACATGACTTACGGAAAACAGGCTTAAGGGTGGTTTTTTTATAATATATATTTATACATATTTAATTACGTGTACAAAGTTACTGATGATTTGAAGGAAAAGTATAAGTTTATGTGAAAAGGATCATTCTAGTGCTTAAATGACGATCTAAGGAAAACGTATAAGGAAAAGTATATGTATGTTTATCATTAAATATTTTTACAGTTTTAAAGTTAAGAGTTTAATTTAACAGTTATAGTATATGATTATAAAAATTTACTATTGAAATTGATGACAAAAATGTTATGCAGAAATTTTTAAATTTATATTTATTCTAAAAGCAGTCTTGAAGTTATAGTATTAAATATTATTTTACAAAATTCTTTAAAAGCTCATTTTGGCCACACACTAATAATAATCTTATTTACTTATTGAGCGTCGTCTCACTCCAATCATATTTTTATTTCAGATAACTCTGAAGAGCATGTTGGAAATTAGGCTTAGCAAGCATACGGGTGGGGATAGAAAATTAAAGATTGATTAGAAATATTAGTATGGTTTCAGATATTTATGTTTGTGTAATTTTTCTTCTTTTGAAATAAATGATTGTAATATGGATAATTAGTGCTTTGGTTTAATAAAAATTGAGTTTATTTTACTTCCGCTGTAAATCAGTAGTAAAAAGTTAATATCATAGGCCCCTCGGGGTCGGGGTGTTACAATATTTCTCTATCAAATACTCTTTATCTTAAAAAAAAATTTAACATAAAAGTTGTGAAATTTTCTCTTAACTTTCTGTTGATACCAAGAACGTCTAATTTGGAGTTGTGTAGAAAACGTTATGACCAAAACACTGAAGGGTGGTCAAAGCTGTCAGGTGGCTAACCTTATTTGTTCAGGCACCTAAACAACGGACAGAACCACTTCAGGCGACTGACCCTGTGAGTTCAAGCGCCTAACCCTATACTGACTTCCAAAATTTGCTAAAATTTAAAAAGGGGAGAGAGTTTTCGAAGAAAATTGAAAGTTATTTTAAAACAGGGGAGTTCTCTTTGCTTAGTCTGTTTTTAAATACTCAAAATATTTTCTACTTAACCCTTTTTGCTGATGTCAGAAGGGGGTGAATTTTATAAGCAAAATGTTTATGACCAAAAGGTAAATTTTTTCTTAGGGGTAAATAATATATAGTTATCTGAGCTTGTGCTTTAATGCAAAAATTTAAATGCATAATTTCTTGTAATGTCTTCTTTCCTAAATATGCTTGTGCATTACTGTCTATATTTTACATTATGCATATTCTTAGGAAGAGCCTCTTCAGGCTATACCCATTTTGGTCTAGTGCATTTGTTATCATTAAAAAGGGGAAGATTGTTGATTTTTTTAGTCCAATCCTTATTTTGATGCTGACAAAGCATAAATTACTTATGTGTGTATTTAGCACATGAACATGTTCATTAATTTAACACACATACAAGCGAACGGAAATGGAAGCCATAAAGATGCATAAAACTTATACATCTGGCGTTTTTCATGAAGAGGAGTGTAGACACCTTATTTTTGCCCTTGCCAAATAAAACAAGGGGTTCCCTTTTATTATTTTATTATTATTATTATTAGTATTTTTATTATCGTTATTATTACTTTCTTATAATTATTTTTATTATTTATTATTATTATTATTATTATTAATTTATTATAATTATTCTGGATTATTAATACTATTATTTCTATTTTTATTACCTTATTATTATTATTATTATTATTATTATTATTATTATTATTATTATTATTATTAGCATTAGTATCTTATTTTGGCTATTATTATTTTTATTATTTTTAGTAATATTATCATTATTATTATTATTATTATTATTATTATTATTATTATTATTATTATTATTTTTATTTATTACTTTAATATTAGTATTATTACTTTATTTTTATTAATATTATTATTATTATTATTTTACTGATAGTATCTTCATTTTTATTTTTACTATAATTATTTATTATTATTTACTATTAGTAGTAGTATTATTATTATTTATTATTATTATTACCTTATTGATGTTATTATTATTATTATCCTTATATTATTACTATAATTATTATTATTATTATTTCTATTTTTATTATTATCATAAGAATAAAAGCACAAAAAAAGAAAAAAAAATAAAATCAAAAAAGGAAGTTTTTTTTAGGGTTTTAGAATTTTTCTTATAAAAGGAGGGGGTGGAGACCAAAGGAGGGGAACTGAAGTCTCCTCATTGCCTTCACGGGGCGCAGACACGATCACCAAAAAAAGAAAAAAAACTTGCCTTTCTTCTAACTCTCTTGCCCTTTCTCTCGCTGCAATAGCAGCAGCCTCCCCTGATTCCCCACGGCCTCAATCCCTACACACCTCGCCCCACCATCAAATCTCCAATCGTCTCTGCCCTCTGGTCGTCGCACATCTAGCCCCCCTCATCGTCACCGACCGGCGTTTTCGTATCAGCAGCGGATCGTCCTCCGCCATCTCCAGTCGGCCACGCTCAACCCGGCAGCCACCATAGCTCCGGCCACTCTCACGCAGCAAGCCGAGCAGCTGCCTTTTGCTCCTCTCGGCTACTCGCAGCAACGCCCAGCCACACCATTCACCAGCCTTAGCGACGTTTGCAATTAGCCTTCCTCGGCAACCTCCGCACAGCTCTGGCGCCGCCACCATCTCTGTCCCTCGCCAGTACAGCAGAACTGCCAGGCCACCTACTCCCACTTGCTCCGGCCAGACCCACCACTACTCCACGCTTCCCTATTCAGATCTCCCACAGTAAGTCCCCTGTGTAAGCCCCTTGCTGCACGCACAGCACACACACACGTGCACGTAGAGGTTTGCTCTTTTCCTCAATTCACTGCGCATATCAAATAAAGGTTTAATATTGCTGTAAAGATTGATTTTTTTTTTTATCATACATTTAATTGGTATTATATATATATACTAACTTTAATTTATTTTTTGCAGGATTTTTTTTTTTGTTTTTCATCTTTCGTAATAATATTTATTCAGGTTTTATATATATATATATTTGATGTTCATTTGTTTATTTATTAATTAATGAATTTATTTATTTATTTTTCTGTTTCTTTTCTTGACTCGTTTTAATATTTAAATCATAAGACTTCATTGTATAAGTGTTTATATTAATATATTATTTATCGTAGTATGTAGTTAATATTCGTATTTAGTCTTTTTGTTATATATATGTTAAATTTTTAAATATTATGTTCACAATCTCATTTAATCGCGGTGATGTTTGTTTGAATTTTTTTTGTGATAATTACTGTAAATACTAATTGGTTTTCTCTTATTTTTGTAGGTTTCCTTTTTATTTGTTGGGGCTGGTTTCAATTTTTAAATTTTGAATTGTACATATGTTAAATAGGTAACATTATGGTTGATTGAATATTATTGTTAAAGTTTTAATTTTCTTATTGTCATATATTTATTTAATAAATAGTATATTACTATTTAGGGTTGTAATTATGTTTTATTATTATTTAAGCATGTTTAGAGTTTCGATTAGTTTTTGCGTCTAAGATTCAATTACTTCTACATGGCTTGTATACTAACTTTAGAGATTACATGTATATTGATCTTGAGTGTTTCCATAATTTCATTATCTTGGTGTCATCTTCATAATCGTGTAAGTACCTACTAGTTTTAGAATTGATTTGTCTTCATATTGTATAGCTCATATATTAATTGTAGGATCAGATTGTTTCCTTAATTTCATTAATTATTTTCATATTGTATTAATCGCATGTTAATATTAAGGCAGATATTATATTATTTAGGTATGCCTACTATTACTAACATTATTATTGCTATAATTATTATATACATACACATATGTATATTTTTAAATGTGTGTTAATATTGTATATCCTAGTATGCGGTATTATTAGGGTTATCATTTTTGTGCAAGTATATATATAGGTTAAAGTAGGTAGTATTATTACTATTAGTGTATGTATATATATTTGAGTTACGTATTATTATTGCCATATATAAGGGTACAGGTCATTTATTATTGTCATACATACATATTCATATGCTAAGGTAGTGTTATTATTTTGTGATATTATTATTAGTATATAGTTATGATACTTTAATTATTTATGTAGTGTCATTGTGGTATCATTGTATGTTATTATTACAGTATAGCGTTGTAATGTTAATATGATATTATTAGTATATGAATATTATTATAGTATTATGTTTTCATTATTGTTACTATTGTTATTACTTTTTATTATTATTAATATTAAATATTCTTAGTATTTTTGTTTCTCAGGTATATTCAAATTTTGTATTATGTATTATGATATTTACTCTTATTATTTTATTTTATAGTACTATTTATTTTCGTATACGTAAATCTCTATGATTTTATTGCGGGGGTATGAGCCTTCAGGTATCACGTACCTTAAGTTCTGAGGGAATATAAATGTATATATCATATTTATTTATTTATTTTTCATGTGTATTTATAAATTCATAAAAAGGAGTAATTTAAAGACTTATTAGATTAACTTAGGGATAATTTCAAATTAATTAGTTACCGTTCGTAAGAACGGGAGCGTAGGGGGTGCTTGTACCTTCCCCTCGCGTAATCGAACTCCCGAGCCTAACTCTGGTAACGTAGACCCATTCTACCCCTAACGGGGTAGTAATCATGTGTTCTAACCGCACTAAAAGGTTAGTGGCGACTCCAACATTCCCTATTTTTCCTTGAAAATTAAAACACATTTTTTAATTTCGCCGCCCAAGGGCACACGTGCTCCTGGGACGTCGCGACAAGGAGCAAAGAAAATAAAGAAGACATTTAATTTTATTTGTATTACTTTTAAGTTTTTATCTTAGGTCTATAATAATGCATGCATTTACATGATATGATTGAATGCACATATGACCATACGTTGACCATAGGACACCTAACATTTCACCAAAAACCTTTTTCTAAAAAAAGATTAAAATCATACATAGTTTTTGGAATAGCTTTAGGGTCAAATTAGGGCTTACAAAGACGGTCAACCGATGTTGGATTTTTAGGCTTAATTAAAAATCCTCGGTTGATCGAACCATTTCAATTCAAAACAACTCAGTCGACTGAACAAGGTCAAAGGTCAAAATACGCTATGAGTGTTCAGCTGACCGACCCTTTAAGACGGTTGACTGAACCTCTCAGGTTGGAAATTTTTTTAAGCGGTAAAATGTATTTAATTTTGTAGTTAGACATTTTTAAAATACCAACTGTGTCCCCAGCGATCAAAATTTGCTGAAAAACTATAAATACCCCTTCATTTGCTTTGATTAGGAACTTTGATTAGCAAACTTTTTCTCTCAAATTTGAAAGTTAATGGTTGTGTTGCATATGTACATATTAATGATCATGTCAGGAATAAGCTGGATCCGAAATCCTAGGAATGCACTTTCATCGGTTATGGTGGAGATGAATATGGGTATCACATTTGGGATGATGAAAACAAAAAGGTGATTAGAAGCAAAGATGCGATTTTTGATGAAAATGTGATGTACAAAGATAGATACACAACAGAATCTACAGAGTCTGAAACAACCTTTGTAGATGTGGATGATGTTTTATAAGGTGTAAGGACACATCAGCAGAACACCGAGAATCCTCAGCAGAATACCAAGAATCTTCAGGCAGAGGAACCTGTGGAGTAGATTGTTGCACCACTACCTTCTACTCCAACACCAGAGTTTGGGAGATCTTCTTGGCAGCATGTACCAAATAGGAGGTATGTGAATCATTTACTTCTTACAGATGCAGGAGAACCTGAATGCTATGATGAAACATGTTAGGCAGGAGATTCGGGCAAGTGGGAGCTTGTAATGAAAGAGGAGATGAAGTCTCTTAACTCCAACAAAACATGGAAACTAGCAAAGTTGCCCAATGGTAAGAAAGATCTTCACAATAAATGGGTGTATATGATCAAAGAAGAGCATGATGGATCTAAGAGGTATATAACTCGGTTAGTAGTCAAAGGTTTCGAACAGAAGGAAGGAATTGACTACACTAATATTTTTGCACCAGTTGTTAAGCTGACAACCATCAGATTTATTTTGAGTATTGTTGCCTCAGAGGGTTTATATCTTGAGCAGTTGGACGTGAAGATGACATTTCTTCACGGTGATCTTGATGAGGAAATTTATATGCAATAGCCAGAAGGTTTTTTAGTTAAAGGTAAAGAGAATCTTGTATGCAAATTGAAGAAGTGTTTGTATGGTCTCAAAAAAGCTCCTAGGCAGTGGTACAAGAAATTTGACAGGTGTATGCAGAGGAACAATTTTCAAAAGTGCAATGCCGACCATTTTTGCTACTTCAAAGGTATCGTACTAGCTATATTATCCTATTGTTATATGTTAATGATATGCTAGTTGCAGGATCAGATATAAAAGAGATCATAAAATTGAAGCACCAATTGTCAGAGGAATTTGATATGAAAGACTTGGGTCCTATAAAGCAGATTCTTGGGATGCAGATCTCTAGAGATAAGCAACAAGGTATGTTACGATTATCTCAGTCAGAGTACATCAGCCGTGTTTTACAAAGGTTCAACATGAGCAGTGCCAAAACTGTAAATATACCATTGGCAGGCCACTTTCGTCTCTCTAAGGATTAGTCTCCTCAGAAAAATGAAGAAAAAAACTTCATGGCTAAGGTACCATATGCCACAATCGTTGGAAGTCTAATGTATACTATTGTTGGTACCGGACTAGATATTGGCCAAGCAGTGGGAGTTGTCAGTAGATATATGTCAAATCTAGAGAAGACACACTGGGAAGCAGTGAAATGAATTTTGAGATATTTACGTGGTACTATTGATAAGTGCCTATGTTTCAGTAAAAGCAATTTGAAAATTCAAGGATTTGTAGATGTTAATTTTGTAGGTGAAATTGATCATCGTAGAAGTACCACCGAATATATATTCATTGTTGGCACAACAACTATTAGTTGAATGTCACAGATACAGAAGATTGTTATTCTATTCACTATAGAAGCTGAGCATGTAACAGTGACAGAAGCTAGTAAAGAGATTATTTGGCTTCAGTGTTTGTTAACGGAACTTGGATTAAAGTAGGAGAGGAATGTTTTATACAGTGACAATCAGAGTGTGATACATCTAGTAAAGAACTCTGCATTTCATTCAAGAACTAAGAATATTGGATTGCGTTATCACTTCGTCCTATCTTTGATAGAGGACGACGTATTGACACTTGAAAAAATCCAAGGTAGTAGAAATTCGGCACATATGTTAACTAAGGTAGTGACTATAGAGAAGTTGAAGTTGTGTTCAACTTTAGTTGGTCTTCATGCCTAAAGACATATTTTGAGCACATCATTTATTCATATACTGATACTGGTTGAGGAGGCGTCTCCATCTCTAAGTGGGAGATTGCTATGTTGGAGTTGGAGACGTGTGAGCTGAGCTAGAGATGCATGAGCTGAGCTGGAGACGCATTTGTAAGCTGGAGATGTTATTCGCAGGCCATTTAATTTTGATGGATGCAACTTCTCAATTTTGATTTAATGAAATTTATTGTAATTGATTCCAAACTACCTATAAATAGAGGAGCCGTGGAGAGTGTCGCGACGTCCCGAACCCGGCCTAGAGAACCAATCTCTGGTTTAAAAATGGGTTCGGCTTGCGAACTGGGAAAAATGAATGTGTATTTTGAAAATGTGAATTTTTGTGGAAAACGATGTATGGTGGAGTCGCCACTAACCTTTTGAAGTGTGGTTAGAACACTTGATTGCTACCCCGTTAGGGGTAGAATCGGTCTGCATCACCAAAGTCGGGCTCGGGAGTATGGTTACGCAAGGGGAAGGTATTAGCACCCCCTACACGCCCGTTCTTACGAACGGTACCAGATTAATAAAGAGTTTTCCCCGAAATAAATGTAATAAGCCTTTAAAGATTACTCCTTTTCAAAAGTCAAAAAAAAAAGAAAAAAAGAAAAAAAATGAAAATACTATATAGGTATTCCCTCAGAACCGGGGCAATCTAGTACTCCGAAGAGTCAATGTTCTCGTTTGCAATCATCGGGAAGGAAAATCGAAAATAGGATACAAAATACGCTCCCGGGGATTTTGAAATCTATAGGTTTTTTTTAAGTATCAAAAATACTATTTCGGGAGGTTTTTGAGATTGGTTCGAGATTGGAATGAATTTTCTTGTGCCTAAAAAGATATTTTGTGATTTTTCCTAAGTGTGAAAATGATTTTTGTGATTTTTCCCGAACTTTCAAAATAACACAAATGAAATCAATTGAAACCAAAATGTGAAAATACTTTTGGAATTTTTGAAAATTTCATGATTTTTGTGAATTTTATGGATACAACAATAATATACAAGCGAAATGGAGAAGACTGGGGTGAACCAGTTTGGGAATGGTGAGCTGGTCAAACGTTGACCAGTATGGGGGGAAAAACCAGTTTAAGGTCTTGGTCGAGACCAATGATTTTCCGGAATTTTCCAATGTCCTTCCGAATACAACAGAATTTTAGACAACAATCACGAAAGTCATGGTTTTAAAGATATGCGTTTAGAATGTATTTTTGAAAATCTTGAATGTAGGGAAACAAATCTAACCTTTGCCAAACATGTTAGAAACTTTCTTGGATTTTCTTCAAAAATTTTCAAAGGTAAATAAGTTTCAAAGCTTTAAAAATTTTTGAATTTTCTTTGAAAATTTTTCTGAATTTTTGTGTCTTTTATGAAATTTTTTTTTGTTTTTTGTTTTTTTATGAGTTAAAAGGAAGCTATTTAAAGTAAAGAAAAGTGAAATAAAGTCAAATAAACCAACAGAGGCCGATTAGGGAAAGGGGGACGGAAATGTAACATAGGAAGAGAAAGTTCATTGGTCTTACCTATCGTCTTTTTCTCCTTCAAATCTTCTTCTCCTGTCTGTGAATCCGCAAGGTTAGTCTACAGCACCTTCCCGAGGGTTGTTCTTGAGTTCCGACTCGAGGCACAAGGGAGTACCTCCTTCAAATGGAGTGACCCGGTACCGGTAGGAAAAGGGATCAATCGATCGCTTGATCTTCTTTCGTTTTCCTCTGCTCCGGTCTTCTTTTCCTGTTGATGAGTCTACTAGGGCCGCTCTACAACGTCTTCCCGAGAGTTGTTCTTGAGCTCTGATTTGAGGCACTACGGGGTGCCTTCTTCAAATGGGGTGACTCAACACCGATAGGAAATGGGATTAGTCGACCTCTTGATTTTTACTCAAAAAAAAGACTAACTTCACAAACTCGTGATAGAAAACTTCAATATTTGAAATCTTCTCCTTACCACCACTAAGAGCTCCCTCCTTGTGCTTGGAATGAGAGGGCTATTTATAGGCTTAGCTTAGGGCAAGCATAGGAAAGAAGACATAGGGGAGTCATGATGGGGGGAACCAAGTATGGGGGGAAGAATGATGAAGGGAAATTAGCATGGGAAGAATGATAAAAGGAAGAAACATGACATGTGGTGAGTGATGATGGAGGGAACAAAGTATGGGATGAAGAATTATGAAGGGAATATATTATGGGAAGAATGATAAAGGGAAGAAACATGACATGTGGTGAATGATGATGGAGGGAACAAAGTATGGGATGAAGAATTATGAAGGGAATATAGTATGGGAAGAATGATAAAGGGAAGAAACATGACATGTGGTGAATGATGATGGAGGGAACAAAGTATGGGATGAAGAATTATGAATGAAATATAGTTTGGGAAGAATGATAAAAGGAAGAAACATGACATATGGTGAGTGATGATGGAGGGAACAAAGTATGGGATGAAGAATTATGAAGGGAATATATTATGGGAAGAATGATAAAGGGAAGAAACATGACATATGGTGAGTGATGATGGAGGGAACAAAGTATGGGATGAAGAATTATGAATGGAATATAGTATGGGAAGAATGATAAAGGGAAGAAACATGACATGTGGTGAATGATGATGGGGGGACAAAATATGCTTGCATTTGACAAATTAAAATAATAATAATAATAATAATAATAATAATAATAATAATAATAATAATAATAATAATAATAAGAGGGTTCTAGAAGCTGTGCGGAGCCCATAAAAAATGTGTGGGGTCCACGCACCATGTGGGGTCCACAAGCCGTTTGACGGTTACAGGAACCCGAGCTAGCAAGGCATCGGATATGTGGATCCGAGCTAGCGAGGCATCGGATATGTGGATCCGAGCTAGGGTACCAAGAGAGGTGGGGCCCACCAAACATGTGGGGCCCAATGAAGATATGTGGGGCCCACGCACCATGTGGGGTCCACGAGCCATTTGAGGGTTATAGGAACCCGAGCTAGCAGGTGCAAGCGTGCCAAAAGAGGTAACGTGCATCGGATGTAGGAATCCAAGCTAGCGTACCAGGAGAAGTGGGGTCCACAAACCGTGTGGGGCCCAATTTGAGATATGTGGGGCCCACAAGCCATGTGGGACCTAAAAAGATGTGTGGGGTCCACAAGCCATTTAAGGGTTATAGGGACCCGAGCTAGCAGGCACAAGCATGCCAAAAGAGGTAACGTGCATCGGATGTAGGAATCCGAGCTAGCGTACTAGAGCGGGTAACGTGCATCGGATGTAGGAATCCGAGCTAGCGTACCAAAGGGGGTAACGTGCACCGGATGTAGGAATCCGAGCTAGCGTACCAAAGATGGTAACGTGCATCGGATGTAGGAATCCAAGCTAGCGTACCAGGAGAAGTGAGGCCCACAAACTATGTGGGGCCCAATGGAGATATGTGGGGTCCACAAGCGATGTGGGGTCCACAAGCAGTTTAAGGGTTATAGGAACCCGAGCCAGCAGGCACAAGCATGCAAAAAGAGGTAACGTGCATCGGATGTAAGAATCCGAGCTAGCGTACCAGAGGGGGTAACGTGCATCGGATGTAAGAATCCGAGCTAGCGTACCAGAGGGTAACGTGCATCGGATGTAGGAATCCGAGCTAGCGTACCAAGAGAGGTGGGGCCCACCAAACATTTAGGGCCCAATGAAGATATGTGGGGCCCACAAGCCACGTGGGGTCCACGAGCCATTTGAGGGTTATAGGAACCCGAGCTAGCAGGCGCAAGCATGCCAAAAGAGGTAACGTGCATCGGATGTAGGAATCTGAGCTAGCGTACCAGAGGGGGTAACGTGCATCGGATGTAGGAATCCGAGCTAGCGTACCAGAGGGTAACGTGCATCGGATGTAGGAATCCGAGCTGGCGTACCAGAGGGTAACGTGCATCGGATGTAGGAATCCGAGCTAGCGTACCAAGGGGTAACGTGCATCGAATGTAGGAATTCGAGCTAGCGTACCAAGAGAGGTGGGGCCTACCAAACATGTGGGGCCCAATGAAGATATGTGGGGCCCACAAGCCACGTGGGGTCCACGAGAATGTGTGGGGTCCACAACCAGCGTGGGACCTACAAGAATGTGTGGGGTCCACAGCCAGTGTGGAAAGGTTTTGACATGAGGTCTCCTCGGTAAGGCCTGGTTAAAATTGGGGTGTCGACAGCTGCCCCTCTTTATAGGTCTTGTTGCTTTGGGGTAACAGTAGGAACTCTCCTACGTTATTTATAGCAATCGGCTCTAAAGATTAAAAACAACCTATTTAGCCAAGGCCATACAACTGACCACATGTGGTTCTGGAGGGTCGGCGTCATAGTGCTAAGTAGGAGATCTGGAGAGTGGCCCCGGCTTGACGCCCCTGGCAATGGATCTAGTCCGATACCTGGGAAAAAATGAGAGCGAGGATGGTTGAGGAGGGGTGCACGGTTAGTTACTGAGGGGCCTGGTCAGAATGATGACCTGATCAAGGCGTCGGATAATCACTGAAACCATCCTTGGAAAACACAGATCGTGCAGTGATCAGGGTGGCTAGCAGGACTTTTTGTGTATGAGGGCTGAGCCACGGGTAAATATTGTTGTGATGGATTGAGCTGGAGACAAACGCGGACCCGGATCAAGGCATGGCACACTCTTGACCGTCCTTGGAAAAGCAAGATCGTGCGGTGACAGGGTGTCACGTGTCAGGACTGAGTGGTTGGTGTATGTGGATGCTGGAATCAATACGTGTGCCCAATCCAAGCATCCGTGAGAAAAACACAAAGTGCGGTTGAGGGACCGGTGCAAAGTGTCAGTGACGAGTCGGGCTTGGTCAAATGTGAACGGGATCAAGGACGGTGGACCAAATCCAGAGCCATCCTTGGAAAACACAAATCGTGCGGTTGGACCATGGTTTGCCACGGGTGTCAGTGCCGAGTGGGCTGGTTGATATGTATGTGGATTATGGATCACGGACGTGGCCACAATCCAAGCTTATCCTTGGAAAACACAAATCGATGACGTTGGAGGACCGCGGCTAAAGAAAATGCCCACTGTCAGTGGACGAGTGGCTGGCTCAAAATAGTGACCGGGATCAAGGATGGCACAACTCCAGAACGGCCTTGGGAAACACAAAATCGTATGGTGCTCGGTGGCCACACGGAATTTTTGCTGTGTGGGGGGGAGGAGAATGAGCCACGGGTTGGTGATGATTGCGGCAAACGTGACCGGATCAAGGCACTGGCACAATCTTGACGTCCTTGTGAAACCCAGATCGTGCGGTGATCAGGGTGGCCACGCAGACTTTTTGGCATTGTGGAGAATGAGCCACTGTGTTGGGGAACGATTGGCTGGTCAAACGTGATCCCGGAACTGAAGGCATGGCCCAATCCTGACTCGCCTTGAAAACAAGGTCGTGGACGGGGTGATCAGGGGGGGCCACGCCAGAATTTTTCTGATCGGACGCTGGAGGTGCACACGTGTGAATCTCGTGGCTGAGCTTGGATATTTAAACCAAAGTTTTAGTTTGTCATTTTACTGCATTTCATTTGCGTCTCGAGCGACACCCCTTCTATCTCCTCTAGCTCTCTCTCTCCTTTCACCCGCCTGTTCTCCCTTTCATCTCTGTTCTCTAGGCTTATTTGCTGCCAAACTTCAAAACCATAGCCCCTCAACGTGGATTTCTTATACTCTTGCCATCTCCAAGCCTCTCTCTCTTTATACGTTTTCAGAGGCCCGTAGATCTTGGCAAACTTAAGGATCCCAACACCTTGTAGCAAGTGGCATCCAGCTCCATTGGCCTCCTATTCTGTTCTCACGGTCGGAGCTGGAGAGATCTGGTGAAAGCCCGCACAAATGATGGTCCCGGAGTGCCCGGTAAAGGAATCAGCACAGATGCAAGGTGAGTTCTTACCGAGGCAAATTCCCAAGGAGACAGTTCTTTCTTCCTTCCTTATATATATATATATATAATCTATACATATAGATAGATAAATATATCTATTCAATGTGTGCATGCTTATTTACGATTTGTTGGACATTCGGGCTTGAGGTATTTCTGGTAGGAGTTAGGTTAGGGTTTCAGTTGGCAGCGCCGGTGCGGGTCAGAGTCGAGGAATGAGTCAACTCATCTTCGAGTGAGTGAGTTGAGGAACTCGGGGGGGTCAGACGGCAAGCGACCACATGGGATCTATACGTGTTCAGGTCACGTTGCGGTTTTGGGGATGGAATTGGGCCACGAGAGTTTGCTTTTCAAAAAAATGGGGCTGTTGATTGTTTAAACCAATGGGCCAGGCCCAATTAGAAAGAAACAGAGCCCAAGATTTATTTTCAAAAGGCCGGCCCAAAACAGGTCCCAAGTCATTTTTAAAAATAAGCCGGCCCACTTTTCAAAAAAACAAAAGCCCGTGTCGTTTTAAAAATGGGTGGGCTTGAATTGAGTTTCAAAATCGGGCCGAGCCATTCAGAAAGAAAATAGGGCCTAGGTCATTTTAAAACAGGGCCAGCCCCAAACAGGTCCAAGTCATTTTTTTTTTAAAATAAGCCGGCCCCCCTTTGCGACAAAAACAAAGCCAGTGTCTTTTTAAACGGTTGGGCCTTTGGGGGGGGGGGATTGAGTTAAAACTGGGTCGGCCCAAAAGAGGTCCCAAGTCATTTTAAAAATACGACGGCCCACTTTTTTGTTGGTGTGCAAAAACAAACAGCCGTGTCTTTTAAATGGTTGGGCTTGGATTGAGTGTTTGCAAAATCGGGGCCGAGCCACGGTGTCAGAAAGAAAATGGGCCTAGGTAATTTAAAACAGGCACGGCTCAGCTTTCTCTTTTCAAATATAAAACCCAAGCTTATTCCAGTAGTGGGCCTTTTGTGCAAACCCAACCGGCTCTCGGGTTCTTTCTTTAAAAAAACGAAGAAAAACCAGGCCCCACGAATAAATGCGCCCCCCACTTTCTTCTTTGCTCTGCTTTTCCTCGAGTTTAGTATATTATGACGACTCCCACGTTTCTTTTCAACAATCGCCTCGGGATTATTTTTCTCCGCCTAGTGAAGCCCCATCCTCCACTTGAGGGGAAACTGCACAACCCCATCGTTACCTCGCCCACAAAAAAATTTTGGGGCTTCTCGGATGCACGTCGCCTTTTTCGACTTTCTGTTACAGACACACACTTAGCATGGGCAATCCTTTGTATTCCGTATTTAAACGGTACTTCCTCCACACTTTAAACACCACAGGCGCAACCTCCTACGTGCAATTAGTAACCAACTTGGCCATCCTCTGTTAACGAGGGAAACCGTACTTCCGCCCATCTCAAATCTCTCACCACTCCCTAAACGTTTCTATGGCGGGGCCTCATTTCCAAGCGGGTTTCCTGCTGTTGAATGTTGGGAATGATTGGGGCAACAGGGGAAAAGTGGTGCCATTCTGTTCTACTGCTCTGGCTCCTTCAACCTCTCTCCTCAGTTCACCACAATGACAATGCTGAGGAAGAGCCGTATGGCCTCGCTGTCTGATCCCGGCATAGCCAACCAGGCACTTATACAGTGCCCCAGGCGATGTCCGAGCAACATGCTCACCTAGCCCGCTAGTTTCCGGAGACAGAACAGAGACCTGTGGACCCCCTTGGGGAATGAAAACATACATCTACGGACGAAATACCAAGAGGAACAGCGGAAACGAGGGAGTTAAGGCAAGAAAATAATATGTTCAAACGGGAGGTTGATGATTTGAGAAACAATGGTAGCAGTTACTCCAACGAACCTTGGGCATAGAATAGCCTTGGAGTGAGAGAAAAGCGGGCGGACCTCCCCGCGGGCAGCAATAACGGCTCAATCCACAATCCTGGCGTATGGAAAAGGTCCGACTTCCGTTCTCAGCCTGAAAAATGAAATCCGTCGTACGGTGACCTGGAAGCTTTTTTTGTTGTTTTTTTTTTGTTTTGTTTGTTTTTGTTGTTTTTTTTTTTTTTTTTTTTGTTTTTTTTTTTCTGGTTTGGGAGCGTTCTGGTTGTCATCTCAGGCCATGCCTGTAACACGGTCATTCCTACGCCTCCGTGAGGGCCACTTCTCCCCTTGGCGTGTTTTCCTTCTTTCCCCTTTTTTTCTTTTTTTATTTTCTTACTGAGGCCACTCGTGTGTTGGTCCCCCGTGCACCGGTTGTCATACTCTTGCCTGGGGACTTGTTCTGGCTGTCCCTTTGTGTCCGCTGGGACTCCCACGGACCACCCCCCTCCGTTGATTGGGTTGGCATTGTCCAGGGTTCATCAATGCATTTATTCCCTCAGGCAAGACGTCTGCCTGCCTGGTGCCTCTGTTCTAAATGCGAACGGTGTTACATCTCCCTTGCGATGCTTGCCTGCAGGAGCTCGATGTTGTAAATATATACATGATGCTGTGACCAAGACGGCTGTCTGCTGCTCATTCCTCTCTGGGCATGCCGTTCACTAAATGCAGATGAGGATGCAGCTTGAAAGATGCGCGCACTGCGAATGTAGGGATATTGAGGATGCATGGGCTCTTTTTCTCGATCCGGATCTTGGGCCACCCTTTTGGTTCTAGTAGGGCACGATGGGTACCCGACATCGCCTTAAATGGAAAACTCAACAACTGCCTGGTTTCATCCATACACTATTAGTCTTTACCGCGTTTCGATTCCAAAGGGTTTCGAAATCTGGCCCCAGCAGTGCGCTTGGTGCTCGTGACGGGTATGACCATTTTCAAATTCTACAGGCACTCAAAATCGCACCCAGTGTTGATGTCAAGTACTTTTCCGAAGATTACTCAACCTGGTCTGTCCAGGCGCTTTCAAAATCCAAAGGATGGCTCAATGTTGCGGCCCCCGGTTGGCTTGTCAATTACTTCCCTGATCTTCCAAACCTTTTTTTTTAGGGGATTGTTTTTACGATCTAAACTTGGTATGTTCATCACTGACGCTTCCACAGATTCCCAAACCTCGAAGGGTACGCCGAATTGACCAAACATTCCTTCATACCGAGTTTGGACAGGCTTTAGGCCCCCATTGGTGCCTGAAACACCTATGCGTGTTATTAGGTTCCTGATTTTGACCTCAATATAACGGGGAGGGAACACTAATACTGAGAATAATCAGCATTTATGTCCTTTAATGGCCTCCTTTTCTCATTCTGGGGGGGAATCAGGACGTCAAATTTGTGCGAAATAGTTGTCGGTTCATTCAAAAATTATTCGAGAGGAAAAAGATAGTTTTACAACAGCATCCATTGTTTTAAAGGTATTATGCGACTTAATTTGTTGAAAACGGAAACTCTTGTTTTTCGCGAAAAGGAGCACCACAGCTTCTCAGAAGGACTAGACGGGGAGACTGGCCTTTTGATACTGTAAGGTTGATAGTGCCTTTAGGTTCCATTGTTTGTCATGGTTTAGTTTGGTACTTGGCTTCACATTTCGATCTAAGGATGGTCTTTAAGACTCGGGACGAACTGAAACGTGCTTAGGAGTTAGGTTTTCAGAAGAATACGGAACCCAAGCTCAAAAACCCAGTTCCCATGGTCAACAAATCCTGCACCAGTTTGGGGCGAGACATTTTTGAGAGAGTTTGACCGAACTCGTCATTTTGAACAAGGCTGCCTACGTACCTTTTCAGGATCAGGTATTACGTAGTTCGACTCCGTCCTTGGTATGACAAATCATTAGAGACAACAACGTTATTTACCCATCTGGTCCGGACTTCATTTGGACCGTAATGTAGGCTGGGGGGTTATCGGTCTAAAGAGAAAAAGGTTAAATAAGGCTCAAAATCATTAATTTCATTAGTGAAGTAGGGGGGGTCACAAAAGGAAAAGAATCAATGCGTAGTATGTCCTTATTTTCTTCTCCTTTTTTCTTTTCGTTCCAGGTGCTTTACTTGCTCTCCATTGTTGAGTGTGTACGCTTAATGAAGGGATTTTGTCCTTTTTTTCTGCACTTCATTGGGACTGATTTCTTTAAACTGCCCCCCCGTTGTGTGGGTGATCTTTGACGGGTTAGGAATAAAAATGAAATTAATTTTTCGGCTCAAAAAGGGTTGCAACGACGATTTTTCTTGTGACTTTCTTTGGGTAACAGAAAAATGGCTGCCATATTTTGAATAGCCCATTGTGTGCTCGCATGATAGTTGAACCCTTGGAAAATCCCAACGGTTTAATTTTAAATTTTGGGAAATGCCTTTTTCAAAGAGATGGTTTTGCTTCAAAAGCTCAAAAGGTTCACCAAGTGATTAAAAACATTATTTCTAAGGATGCTGGTTTGATGTGTCACGACAAATGGCCACCTGGCTGGTCACTTAATAGGGAACAGTGGCTCCCAAAGAGGGACCATATGAAAATGACACTGTGGGATCCTTTCATTTAATTTCTTTGTGGCGTGGATGTATGACAACCATTTAGACCTACATATTTCTTGTAACAAGCATCAGAGGTTAACGGTGCAATACGTCCAGTTCCGTCCCTATTTGCTAAGTAGGGCACCTCTGAGCCCGCTTCTTACCAACCTACGGCCCTTCCATCGTTGGTAGTACACTTGCCACCGCGGGGTCTGTCTGCCTCCGGTCCCATAACCTCTTTTC